>NC_135432.1:62594113-62789113 GCF_051991255.1 Vanacampus margaritifer
CACGTGTATGCAAATCCATCTGTTTGTGATGTTTAACAAGGAGCACTGAGTAAAGATGTAGACCGCTGCGTTAGCTTCTCACGCTTGTAGCTAAACGGTCGAACTGAACAAAGGACTTCATTTTTATCTTCTGTAACATTTGAGTCCATGTGACAAGAAGGAGCGCTGAATGAAGATGTAGACTGCTATGTTAGAACTAGCTGACAAATGGCTAGCTGCCAATTTCTATCAACGGAAAATTGTTAAACTTCTGGTAGACAAGCACTTTGAGAACAGTGAGAGATCAAATTTGCTTTAAATCTTGCCTATTTGTCCTTCAGCAAGGTCATATATACATTATGCACATGAATAAACAATTACTGTATCATCTCCCTCATGCAACTGGTGCCCAACCACAAACATATTTGAATTGTTTCCACAAAAAAGTGATCATAAAATAAAGTAGAGGTGGAACAATGAATTGATTAATCAACAAATAACTGATTGTCAAATGAATCAACTATTTTGATAATTGATTAATCGCTTAAGAGTTATTGTTTAACTTAAAATAGTCCTTGGCATGTCAGCCAAGCAAGTAACTGCTTTTACTTTGGAAAAGAATAATAAAAATGACTTTTTTTTTTCTGACTAGACCAAACCATTATCATAAAGATAACCAATCATGTATTTCTTTACAGATGCTAAAAGGTCAATTTTCCATAATAAGCCCCCTTCAATACAAATGACAATTAGTACACTTATGACTTATGTTTCTTAAAATTTTGCAATAGAAAGTCATCCTGCGTCACGGAACAGATCGTGGTGGACTTTGTATTTAAATTTACGCTCTGACTCAACCTGTCTGGGCATCGACCGCAAAGCAAACTTGTATTAGACTCTTCCTTGACCACAGCACCTCAGACTTCCACATTTGGAGAGCCCGTTTGGAAATCCACAAATAGTAGCTGCAAGAGAAGAAGACGTAGAGGGCGGGGTTGGAAACCTGCGGAAACTCTGCTTCAAAGTTTTAAATCCCGTAAACCTTACATGCTGCTCATTTTTCATGCACACATTATATGTTCCGGTTCAGTTTTGACCCGGACCAAGGACCTCATGTCTGTAGTTATTTGACAGATCTATTCAACTTTGTTAGCCTGTCTGGCATTAATAGATGGATGGTTAATCCTGAATCAATGTTTCAATTAGGGGTGTCAAAATTAGTTCCTTTAACGCCACAAACATTTTTTTAGCGGCCCTTACTTGGAAAACCGGTACCGAGGGAATTTCAGTCGCAACGCAGCAGACACGTCCACGTCAAAATTTAGCATTAATAAATGTAATAATAATGCATATATTTGTGGAGACTGGGGCCAAATTGTGTTCTACAATTTAAAAAATGTGCAGAATTTCACAAGTTACTTGATGTTAAAGATTAGATACCTCTTCATATGAAAAGAAAAATGCACTAAGCGGTCACCAATGTCTTACAATTGCAATTATGCCATCAAGTGGCAGAAAAATGGCATCAACAAAAATCAATATCACACTTGTTTTTTAGAGTACAGGATAACTTTAAGATTTTAATTCAATTTTATGATTATGAAATTACTGTATCAATGACTAAAAGATACAGCCATATTTCTATTGCAGGTCTTTGTTTTTACAGGTCCAGATCTCTGACCTCTGTATGTCAAAATCGGGTCAAATTTGAGGCCAACGGTACGAAGGCCAATACACTTGGGGACGCCGTCTGCATTATGGATTATAAAGGGGAGATTAGAGACAAAGAAAATCAGCGGCCCGCCCTACTGTAGAGCACCCTTCCAATAAGCCGTCATTGTGCTTTATTCATTGCCTGACCCGCTGCATTACTGTTATTATTGTTTCGAGGAAGGAGAGTCTTACATGTGGAGCCAGCATCGCTTGTACAGGTCCGACGTCGTGGTCACTGCACTCAAATTATAGAGCACAATGACTTTGTGACGTTCGGCCAGCCATGAGAAACACGCGGCAAACTCTTCAGTTTGTCTTCGGGACTTTTTTTTCTCTTTTTTTTTTTTTTTGGGGTGCAGACCACCAGCAAGTGTTTATTATCACAGCTGACCACCAAGAGTGATGTGAACATCTAGATTAGTTAGTAAGTGCACATCATGTTTAGCTTCGCAAAAGCAAGGGGCTCCGTTTTAAAAATGTACAATCATGTATCAGAATGCGAATAACAAAAATAAATAAATAAATAAATAAAAACATCATAGACAGGCTAACAATAAGCAATGTTAAAAGGATTTTTGAACACAAATTGTGGAGAACCAATTAAAGACAGGTATATAAGAATACTCACAGGCATATATTCTTTATCCACACGTTAAATAAACATCCGAACTTTATTTGGAGGCACATCAAATGGTGGCCGGTGTGTGCTGACTCTCAATTAACAAAATTTTGAATGTGATGAGTTCATTTTTTTCAGTTATTTTTACTTCCCCTCCTCTTTTATTTGCGTTATGGGCGTTGAGGTTATAGGGCACAATAATGTTTAAAAAAGTTTGAAAGCAATTTACCTTGATGTCATTTTATTTATATCACAAAAACCTGGCATTTGAACAGAGGTAAGTAGACTTTTTATATCCACTGTATGTTATTGAAGCATTGACACCTTCCTTTTTCATCTAAATTTGCACAGGAGATGAAGGTGACCGCTGCAAAAAACCTTGGATGTATTATCTTGGGTAAAAAGGTTTCCAACATGAGGATAAATGGCTGCTTTTTGCATGGAGGCAACATTTGGTGATGGTCACACCCAGCAGAGATGCAATCACTTCACTCCTGATGCTCTGAAAACAGCACCTCCCAACTTTTGCAAGGAGACCGTTTTTTATGCTGTTGTCTTTTTTCATTTGCTGTTGGCTCGTCTTTAAGTGTCCCCCCACCCTAAGGGATCTTTAATTTTTCCACACGGTTGTCGTCGACTGTATTTTTGAATTTACAGTTATAATTTGCACTTGGCGGAGTCTGTCTTGTTTCTTCACCAAACAGCTGATTTTAGCCTGAGTTTTTTTTCCCCCCTACATTTATTTTGTCCAAAAATGGTGGTCAAAACAAATCGGTTTCTCGAGTAAGGGTTGAAAACATCAGTGGGGACGTGCTGTGTCAAAGAGCAACCCGCTGCGGCAAAAGCCCACGTTACTGACGGTACCCTGCATGTTTTTTGCATCCAAGCTGCCACCTTCTGCTGTAAATATCAAGTCTGGCTTGGGAGACAGCTACCAAAAACCCAAACCAGAAGGAACAAACCTCCTCTTCCTGTGTCCTCATCTCAGTTTATTCTGGGACGTTCTTGGAAAAGCAACAAAAAAATGAAAATAAAGGAAGAGCCTCTTTTCCTGATTTTTACAAGTGCAATTTGGTCAACTGGGTTAGGGAATTTTGGCAGGAAAAACCGACCTGAGAGAAGGTACAGGATGTTTTGGATCCAGGTGCCTCCGTTTGCTTTTTGTTGATATACCGCCAAGGTCTACTGAACCTCCAACCGCAAGAGTCAGTAAATAGTTTAGCACACCTCTGTGTTGTGGCGCTTCATTCACAAAGTACCTCGCACATTTGGGGACTGTGTTTGAGTTCAAACTCAAAAAGGCCTAAATAACCAAACGGTCCTGCTCAATTTGAACCCTTTCATCTTGTTTATGTTGTTTTAAAAACAGTGCAACATGCTCAAAAAACACATTTTTAAAATAAAATAAAAGTCAATGGATACTTTATTTTATTGACAACAACTGATGTTAAAGTCCCTGTTAAGTGAATTCAGAGATTTATTTCTAAATAAATTACAGGTTAGACGATAACTTGTATAAAGATGTACTTACGGTAATTGTGGAAATATATATATAAAAAAAAATGTTTTTCATGATTTCAGTGTTCCAAAATTTTTGGCCATGGTTAAAACACTTCAGCTTAAGCATTAGCTACATTAGAATTTGAGCTGCTTCGTTCACATCAGCGGTTAGTTAGTTATTACTATACATTTCTACCACTAAAGGATGCAGTTAGCTTGCTAGCTATGCTTACACCCTGAAAATGCATCTTCCATGGATGGCACGATTTACAGTAGTAATCACAAGGATACAGTTGTCTTTACTATTTTAAGCAGTGGTCTTATTGAACTACAGTACACAGTACACACTCTGGAAGCCACATAACCCGAGCTGAACTCACCATCGTCAAGGGGACGCATTGTACAATAAAAAAGACCGACGACATGTGTGATTTATGATTTACGTTTTGTGGCGCCCAACGTATAGCTAAGGTTTACTTTGAGGCAGACACGGTCGCCAAATTTAGAACATGAAGACAACAACGCTTATATCGTCTCTCCGCAAAGCTGTGCGGTGCAGAGTTAACGATCCACCTTGAGAGGTGAGAGGAGTGACCACAGACCCCACGCATAACACACCAACATTATTGTTGCATAAATAGGCACTATTGTTATAGAAATCCAGTGGGCGTATGACTCCTCTGCACAATGTTGGCGTTTCTGGGCCTTTGTTGAGAAATGGCTGACGTTGCCTGAGAGTCATCGGGTCAATCCAGAATTGCAGGACAATTTAGGCACCAATTTTTTTTCCCATTTATGCTATCATTTTGTGTTGTGTTTTTTAAGTGGAAGTCAAGTTTAAACATTTCTTAACAATATTATGTTATATGTGATCTTACTAGTCTAAACATGACATTTTGATTAATATTACATTTGTGGAATATGAGTTATGAAGCAAAATCCAGCCATTTTTATCCATCTCAGGGGGCGGCCATTTTGCCACTTGCTGTCGACTGATGATGACATCAATGTTGCTCTGGCCTCGAGCAACTACCAATCACAAATCAAATGTGTTTTGAAGCTGTGCTGTGATTGGTTGTTAGAACTGAGCAACATTGATAAGGCAATATGATTAAGGGATCAAGGGAAAAAGTTTTGGGAAATGCTCAAGAGCTGTTCGGTGTTTTAGATAATATTTAGGAATCACTTTTTACGACAGCGACAGTTAAATTTTGTCCCAGGTCAATTTTAATTTACACAGCAAGTGCATGTTTCTGTATTTTGTACATGGATTAATCGAATTTTCATGGGGGTAAAAAAACAAAACAAAACAGAAAATGTTCTCCAATTCTGGAATGAACCAGAAATCCAGTGAGTGTAAGATGTCTCCACACGTTGCTATTTCTGGGCCTTTGTTGAGAAATTGTTGACGCTGCCTGACAGTCAAAACATGAAATTTGATGATGTTGATTTGTCATTATCCCTAAGACAAGATGCCACCGCGACCCATACTTAAGCACCAAAATTCCATTGAGGCCGTTTTGATTTCACTTTGACGTGATCCCACAAGAAGCAGATACCTTCTGGCGTCTATTTTAACTAGGGATTTTCTGACATTTAGTGGAATATATGACCAATTGATGCGTGATTTTGATTGAAGACAACAACTCTGGAAAGATCAGATGTGATCATTTTAAAATAGTGTCTTTGTAAATCTCACCACACCCTGGCAAGAATATGTGTAATGCACCTCACGTCTTTGGAAGACACTTCCTATTGAGTAATTCAGCAAGTAATGTTTTCATCATTAACTTACCCACATTTAATTTTTTGCAGGTGTACGAGGATTCAAACAAGGTTTTTTTTGCAGTCCACTCTCTCTGTTTCACTTGCTAAAGGTGTCATTTTCTGGAAAATATTTCCACTTGTAGAATTCGTAATTTCTTACAGCCTGTATACACAGACGTCAAGAGTGGGGTTTACATCCACCCATTTTTATTCGAATTTTCAAGAAATGTAAAAATAAAACTAGAATGCTAGAAATTCACCAAAAGGGCCGAATATTCGCAAAAAAATTTTTACGATTGGAGGGGGTGGATTTTAAAGAGTATCAAAAAAAGGAAAATGCGAATTTTGGCTATGGAAACAGGTTTTGTGAATAAACGCCGACAAGACCGGATACACATCGCACGTTTCGACCGGATGTTACAGTACGTCACACGTGCGTTTGTAGTCCCAAAGCTATGTCGGACGATAAAGTAAGGTATGTTTGGGGGGACGACGAAACTGAAATCTTTTTGGAATTAATTAAAGAAGCAAATGTTAATGCAATTTTAGATGGAAAACAGCAAAGATTTACGGTTTATCAAGAATTACAAAAGCAAACTCATATGACGTCATCGCACAGCGCAATCGCTTCCTGTTCTTTTTCTTCTTCTTTTAAATTACTGGTGTCTATGGTGTATATCACCAACTACACCGGCGGAGTCCCCTCTCAATATTTGCAAAAGAAGAACAGATGGAAACGGGCATAAGTCGCATGTCCGTTTTGCGCATTTTCACAAAATGTACTTAAAAATTTCGAAACATTTGGATGGAAACCTGACTCGTGTGGTAAAAGGACACAAGTGTGTCGATTTTGGCGCATGCTGCATTACACAACTTCTACGATAAATAAAGTGTTAATTAGCACACAGTTGTTGACTGTGCATCATTAATTTAAACATAACATGATGGAGTTTCACTTTATGATGCTGCCTTCGTTCGTTGATGAGGCACCGCTGGTATGAATCTTTGAAGAAGCGGTGATTGGAACAGCCGATGCTAGCGAGACCAACTGCTATTTTCATCCACCACCAACCTATTTTCGTATTCTCAGACGCATGCCCAGCTTTATGGAGGCTGTGTCGCCTTACTGGCCACACATTTCCCTGCCCATTTAAAGTACGGCAACAGTAGAAAAAAGGCAAGTCCTCTGCAAATTGGCCGAGTGGAAGACAAGATAGCAAAAACATGATTAGCAAATAGTCGAATGTTGAACGTCGATGAAGACTAGTGAAGTCGCAGCCGTGGTTTGCCTGGTTCAAGCCATGGACCTTCGATCATCTATCTACAGCATCCCACGGATTCTACAGCTGTGGTGCTCTTAAGCATCAATACTCTGAACTTCTCCTCAGGCGCTAATCATAGCCTCCTGCTTCAGTGTGTGCTACTAATTGAGAGTAGTCGACTAATCGGTAGCGGGTAAACTGGCAGGATACAGTAGCATTCTTTCAGAAGCTACGTGAAAGTGCAAAGGCGGACATGTCAGTGGTAAATCTGGTGGAGGTGTTCAAGTGGAGCGAGATAGACCGCAGCATAAGCATCTCGTCGTTTCCATCAAATCCCTCCTGGGAGTCAACCAGGAAAAGACACATATACAGCCTTGTTTTGAAGTATAATGTGTGCACAAGTGCCCTGTATTTTTAGCTAAATGAGTCTCTGGCTGCTGCAAATCTGATATTTTCTTGCCTGAGCAGCTGAGTCAGACGGTTTCCGAAATAAACTTGGCTCAGCGCGAATGTGGCAGCAAAACTTATCATCACGGCGGCGATAAGCTCGTACTCAACTCGCTTGACTGGCAAGCGTCGTCTGGCGTCACGCAGCTCTATTTTCATCAGATTTGAACTTTTTCATTCAGACTTCAAGAGGGGGGAAAAAAACGCTTGCATGGAATTAAATGCTGAGAGTTTCCAAAAACTTCACCATTGTTAGTTAGAAAGCTGGCTTGGGAGTCAGTCATTTAGCAAAAGCAACATAATTCCCACAAAATTCCATGAAACTTTCCACATAGCTAGCAGGCTAGTGAGTCCTTTGACTTTTTAAATTAACAAATTTCCACTGAGTAGGTAGTTCAAAAAACCTAGCTAGCAATGTGTTATGCCAGATTGCAAAAATGACAAAAGACTCTCACTGAGTTCCATGAAGCTTTCAAAAAAAACTAGCAAACCTGCTTGACAAGTTGTCAGTTCGTAAATTCCACCATAAGCAGCACAGCCAATTTCCTTTGACTTCTACAAATCTGTCCACTATAGCAATTAGCTATTACGGGTGGTGCATTAGTTTACAAAGATGACCCAAAAAAATCCTAGCAATTCCATGAACGTTTCTACAAATACTAGTGAGCTTGCTAGATGTCTAGTGAGTCCGTTTTTAAGCCCCCCCCAAAAAAAACAAAAAACAAAAAAACATCCACTGACTTTCCTGACTGAAACTTTTCACAAAACTAGCTAGCTTGTTTGTTAGCCTCTGCCAATTAGTGAAATAGCATAACGAATTACCACCATCTTCTACGACGCTCTCTCCACAAGGTTCGTTTTTTGTTCTATGGAACACAGTGTTACAATGATTGTGGTTTCTTAGCGGAACTTAAATTTGCTTGTCGCTTTTTTGAAAAATAGCCACTGGAGTGGTCGGAAAAGTCGCTTAAAATAGTATCCAAATTCCAATGTTAGCAACACTGACTGCACTTTTGCTCATTTTGTTAATGCAAGCATTTGTCAGCGCTTTGAACTACGGAAGCCGCAAAAAAAAAAGGACATGCGCCTCTATTTTCATCAGATTTTGACTTTTTTAAATTTACAAAAATAATTTGAAGAGAGAAAAATGCTGACACAGGATCAAAAGCTAAGAGTTTTCCAAGCTCCTTTCTCATCCATTCCCCAGTGTGACCTCCCACACGTCACCACCACCTAGCTCCACCACCGCCATTTTTAAGGCGCTTTTAACACTTCCGGCCCCGTTCGGGTCCGCACTTGTGTCCAGGAGCCTGTAATTTTCCCAAGGCCCCCATCAAGTGTGCCATTCATAAAGTCTAAAGTAGCTTTTAGCGGTCCGCTGAGTTTATTGAAACATTACATTTGTGACGGTGCGTGTATCTTTAGCCATATCCAGGCTCACGTGATTAGGTTTGGTCGGCTCACTTACATCAACCAACAATTATATGCGCCTCCTGGGTGTGGGTTGAGCCTCGGTCAGCACGGCGACACGAAACCAGAAACATCCATTCCTGTGCACTGGAGCGCACCAAAACAGGGACGAAAGGCGAGAGAGCCTTTCCTCCTCTGATGCTGTTATCTTTCCACAGTGCTTGATATCGCCGCACACAGTGCCCTGGTTGTAACCTCCCAAGTTGCTTTTTGACTTCCTACTTCTCTATGTGTAAGGGTTAGGGTGTTAAAAAAACATAAGAATTGACATTAAACTTTCCACAAAATCATTTAAGTCAATCACAAAGAAATCAATGTATGTCATTCGTTGACCACGATTACTAATCAAATCATTCGAATCTCAAGTTGACTTTTCCAATCGATGTGAATAAAAATGCCTATAAAACTGTTCCTTCCCCCAAAAATATCACTCGATAAAACTCTATAAACACATGCAGTAATAACATAATTATATTAATGCAAATGAACATTTATTGCATCATCTCATATCGTCAGAAGAGTGATGGTAGAAATATTTTGGGGAAATGAAGCAATGCTCCTTGGTCTCCTCATTTGATGGAGTGGAATTAAAGCAACACTGACGACACTATGTTGATTATGGCGGCGCCATATGGACAAAAGCGGTAATGTTATGCCTGAAGGAAGATCACATTTCCCATCAGGACAAGCACATTGCGTTCACTTTGACCTCAAATTGACTTCCGTTTTTGTAATGAATGGGGAAATAGGGAAGTGACGTATGCCATAAAGCAGTTAGCATATTTGTAGTTTTTTGTGTGGTAGTGTTCCTACCATCGTCCTCAAAGTTGCTTAATGCTAGTAAAAATTATACAGACCCCCTCAGGCCATGTCAAAGGTACCATTCAACTAGTTTTAAGTTGATGTTTCATAAGAAGCGTTATGAAAGTATTTTATTAAGGTTTAAAAGTTTCTTAGTGCTACTTTAAGTCAAATATAATATTTTAAAGTCACGTATAAAATCAACATTGTTACTTTAAACAACTTTGCATATTCATGGATGATTGTCAGTAGACTCCCAAGCTCTCCGCCACGCACACGCGGAGCGCATATTTGGCTTTTGATTTCGTACATGTCAGATTTGTAACGCTTTATAGTAGTTTAGTTAGTTAGTTAGTTTAGTATGTAGTAGTAGTATGTTCTTCCCAAAGTGTACTGCTTGATGTCCTGTGGCACTCCGGACAAGTCTCCTCAGTGACTGATGTCACATGTGCAGCTGGATGCTGCATGGACATTGTTCTACAAGCCCTGCTCTTCGCTTTGAACCTGGTCCCTCGTGGTTCTTACAATGAAGCCTACAGACCACATCAATAGAGCTGCGGCGCAGTAATGACCTGTGCTGAGCGAGACTTGTGAGTGAGCCTCGCTACACTCTCTCTCTCTCTATTTTTTAAGGAACCACCTTGTTTGCTCGGAAAAATAAATGTGGCAGACGGTAAAAGCAAGGTTGGACATTTAATTCTAGTCATCCAAAGTTGACTTGGGTTCCACATCTTAGCATGAAAGTCCCTTTACAGACAGGGCATGCAGATGCAGATTGTTGTTGTTTTTCCAGCTTAGAAAACTGTTTGGAGGCCTAAATACGGACGACTTCCATCGTCGTGTTTGAATGCATAAATAAACACTCAGGGAGGATTTTTTAAAACAGTTTTCGAGTCCCCGCTCCACCCTTTGCTGCTCTGTCATTTCAACTATTCTAAAATAGTACATACAAAATTGGTGGCACAAGGTGGGGGAAAACCACGGTGGTTAATGGCTGTTTGAGCCAAACAAAAGTTCAGCTTGCTGGCTAAAAAGCAGCATTTTGCTCGGAATTCAACCTGCGAGGTTTGATCATCAGTTAACAAAAGCAACTTAAACAATTTCCACAAAATAATTCCACTGACATAGCTAGCTTACTTGTTGGTTTGTTAGTACTGTGCGTTTATTAGTTTGTTAGTTATAGGGCAGGGTATGTATTGTATGTATGTACTACTACCAATTCATCAGTAGCACCTTTTCATTTGGGCTCTATTTGGGCTTTGGGGAGTCGCATAGTGTTACAATATCGCATATTGCTACAATAGTTGGTTAGTTAGTTTATTTGTTTGTTAGCTAAGCTAGCAAGTTAGCCAAAAAGGACTTGTGCACACTGACGGCCTCGTTGATCCAGGTCTCGCCAACGCCACGTGACCCACGTCAGCAAGGTAGCACTTTTCACAAAATTGCAGATAATGTGCCCTCATTTACGTAAACAAAACTGCTGCCGAATCTTTAATTAAGCTGCTGAAGAAAGATGGCTGTCATGTAAATACACACCATGTCAGGAGTCATGAGAACAAGCGAGGAGGTCGGGTGGGGGGGGTGCACTCTAAATAGATTAGCCATCTCGAGGAAAAATCTACACGCATCATTTATGGTCACTTGTGTGTTTTAGAACATGTGATTATTTGGGTGTGGGCATTTCCTATGCGGCGGTGCTCCAAAACGGAGAAATTACAGCTGGACTGTGTCAAAGCACGGCGAGGCCAAGGTGGAGGATGAGGGAAGATAATACGGCGGGAAGAAACACAACACTGCAAACCACCAGAAATGCGGCTGTAATTGCAGGCGTTTCCCCACCCACTAGCGCCGGTTTGTTCGCTTCCAGCACCGCTATGAACCCCGAAAATAGTCTATAAAATAATTAGACTCACCTTATATATGAACTCTTGAGCAGAAACCAAAATGTAGGCCAGAGATGGACAAAATAGCTGTAATGGGTCTTTTCCCTGCCAGAATAAAAGTCATTGGGAAAAATTATTATTATTTGTATAGTTACAGTGTATAAAAGTGGCTTATATTGTATATTGTGTAAAAGTAGCTTAAAAAAAGACAAGTATTTGTGTGAAATATGTTATTTTGCGGGGTCTGTGTGCAGACGTATCTTATCAGGTCTCAGCTTATTTTGCAGGGGTCAATGTGTGAGCGTGGCTTATTTAGCAGGGTCTCCGTGTTAAAGTGGCTCATTTTGCAGGGTCTTGTGTTTAAGAGACTTGTTTTGTCGGGTCTGTGTAAAACTGCAAACAAAAAACACAAACTATGCTTGATAGCCTATATGTGTTTGAGTGTCTCAGTGGGGTCCCTGAATAAAGGCTACTTGTTTTTTGCTGTATTTGGGGAAAAAGTGTATTTATTTTAAATAGCAATATTTATGTAAAGGGTAGGTTATTTTGTAGGGTCTATGTATACAAATAGTTTGGTTTGCCAAGTCGCTCTCAAAAGTGGCCTATTTTGTGAGGTCTCCGAGTAAAAGTTGCTTATTTTGAGAGGTATCTGCGTAAAAGTGGCTTATTTTATTATAAAACATCAAATCATATTCACACTATACTCCCCAATTCATGCTGGAAATTAAAATCAGGATCTTTCCTCGGCTGTTTTTGCTGCTACCTGGCGTTAAAAAGGGTTACTACACCAAGGCGCCTGCCAGACAGGAGCATTTACGAGGCTCTTTATTTAGTTTAACTGGCTCGTTGCAAGGGGATAAACACACACGCTTTAACAATAATAACACTGCAGATATGTGAATGTAGAGTGTATTAAAGATGAGTGTTTACTATTATATTATGATACTAAGCATCTCCTCCTGTTTGTCCGACAGGCTCCAATGAGTCCAGACAGCCAGAGAGATTCGTCATGTAAATGTGGCAGACACTATGCATACACTCATGTGGGCTTTGTGGACAAATAAACGAGCCACTACCAATTTGGACCTGTCTTTTTTAAAATAGATTAGTGGCTAGTATTTTAAGACGTTGGCATATTTATACAGCGGGCCTCCTGTAAACAAGAGCTCCAGGAAATAAAATGCATTTCAATTAACTGTAAGTGCAAAAAGAAATTCAAAAGAAACAGGAACAATAAAAAGCTAAATACATTTCAATTAGATGTTAAATCAGTGTGTAAAAAAATGTTAAAATGTAAGAAAAAATACTTTGTGTGAAAACAAATTCAAATAAAATAAAAATGTGATATATATGATTGTATGAATAAAAGAAGAGAAAAGTGCCATGACTCCCGCCCCTCTCAGTACCTATTGCTACTTCCTGAAAATTAAATGCAATTAAAATGTAACGAACTACATTTTGTAATTACAAGTTTAAGGGGTAACAGCAGGAAAAAATTCTTTCTTGCCAATAAAATAAAGAAAAATATATTAAAACAAATAAGTGTATAAACAAAGTAACTAAAAGCTAATTTTAAATATGCACATAAAATAAATGCGATGAAAAAATATATACAATATGATAATTAAATTAAAATGTTATTACTTCAAGCTTGAAAACAAAAAAAGGAAAAAGTATAATGACTTTCTTCCCTTGCTAAAGCATCTCTTTCAATCAAATGAAATTAAGTTAATTAAAAAAAACAATAATAATAATAAAGGAATTTAATTAAGGCCCAAAAACACAATTATTTAAAATAATTTAAACTGTGTGAAAACAAAGAAACCCAAAATGTTGTGATTCCACTTCAGTTTCTATGTGTTATTTCTAGTAAATATAATAATATAAATATTATAATATAAAACATAAAATTAAATTAAGTCTTAAAAAAACTCAATACTTTTTGTTTGTGGCTTGCTACTCTCTTTGTACATATTTGTCTTTCTTTTAAAAAAAATACAAAAAAAGTGATAATCATCATGTGTCTGGCTTTTTCAAGACTTGGAGGCACCCTGATGTGACATGCCTGTTTTGGGCAGATCTGCTTGCTAATTACAACTCTGCTTTTTTGAGGAGGGAGGGAGGTACTTGCATGGTGGGGGCTTTTTTTTCTTGCTTTTTTTTGTTGTTGTAATGATGCTTATGGGCAGCTATGGTATAAATACTCGGAACCTTGACAGGGGAAAGCAGCATATCCTCAGTTGTGCTCCAAGCCAAAGGATATACAGAGAAGCACCAGCAGCTCACTGGTGCTGAGGAGATTGTTTTTTGATTTTCCCCTGCAAATTTGGTGTCGGTAGGTGTCTCTATTTATTTATCTGTTTTATGGATGCACTCATCCTCCCAGGGCTGTTTCTTACTTACATGTTCGTGTACTGCTTAGGGGAGATTGCTTAACTTAAGCATCATGCAAGGTGGACTTAGTTGAAGCTTTTGCAGCTGCAATTCAACTTTTGTGCATGCTTTTTTTTCCCTTGTTTACATGTAAAGCAAATCGTTCCCTTGCAGGTTTTGACCGAGAAAGATGGACATCCGTGTCGCCTGTATCGTTGTCCTCATGGCTGCCCTGGTCGCTGGCCACGGCAAGGGCTACGTTGTCAAGAAGGTGGTGAAGGCCGCCCCCCAGTACGAGCCTTACAAGGGACAGGGTAAGAAAATTTGCTAAAAATGGTTAATCACGGGATGGGATTTTTGTAATGTTTCTCACTGTCCTAGGATTATAACAGGTCATGTTTGTAGCTTTGATTGCTGTTAGTTGTCATAGAGGTAAATACAGATGGAGTACAATACTTTTTTTTTTAACATAGGGTGGCGTATTAAGGAAGTCATGTTGAGGAAAATTATTTATAATTTTGTAACTGCTAGTCCTCACAGAGATAAATACAGATTTGTTCATGATACTTTTTTTATGCCCAGAGAGGCATATTAAGGAAAATCTTGATGCAGGTTATTTTCATTATTTTGTAAATGCTAATCTTCACAAAGATATAAATCGATTACAATATTGGTTATAATACTTATTTGAACCCTGGAAAGGCACATAAAGGATGTCATATTCAGGAAAATATTGATGCAGGTAATTTTAATATTTTGTAACTTATTGGTCACAGAGATAGATTCAGACAGGTTAAGATAGTTATTTTACCATCAAAGAGGCATATTCAGGAAAATCTTAATGTAAGTCATTGTCATTATTTTGCTGTGAAACCTTCAGAATGATGCATACAGATGGTTATGATACTTATTTCAAGCCTAAGATGGCATACTTATGAAAAATCTGGTGCAGGTCATTTCTACTATTTCGTAACTACTAATCCTCACGGGCAATAGATGCAGATTGATTATAATACTTACTTCAACAATGGGTCATTGCAGAATAATTAAAGAAAACTGATGCAGGTCATTCTCATTATTTTGTGAATGCTAGTACGTAGAGATAAAAACAGATTGATTATGATACTTATTTTCACTCCAGAGAGGCATATTAAGGAAAATCAATTTTATCTCATTTTGCAATTGCTGGACATGATAGTTTTGAGCAGCATGTATGCATAATTCCAGACATATTAAGATTCAAACTAGGCAAGATGTCATTTTTACTAGCTGTGCAGAAAGCACACAAGCTGCTATTTTGGCAGTGACAAATTAGAGCCCAGTCAACCAGTAGCAGCAGTGTGGTTTGTTTGTTTGGGTGTGCCACAGTGGGAGGAGAACACATCTGCCAGGCGTCATTCTGAGCACAGCAAGCTTTACCGGAACCACATTAAAAAGGGCAGAAATTAAAACAAATACAATAAAAGCAGCACTCCCTGTAATTCAGGCTACTGTTTCAGAGCTAATGACAAGCTGTTGACCAGTAGTTACCATGGTGGTAGTAATGGGATATTGTGTGCTTTATACAGTTATAAATGTTCCTGTATATTTTAAGATTTAAAAAAAAAAGAAGAAAGAAGAAGAACTACAACAAGCAACTAAATTTAAACTGTACAGCTGGATATTTGAATTTGATATTTTGTTTTGTTTTACATTTCTTTCTACTGCCAATTTGGCATTGTAAATGTATATGTAATGTAAATGTAATATTTTCTCAATTGCCTTACCTGGATAAATGAATACATCTAAAATATACCTTTAAAAAACTAGAGAGAGAGACCGATTTTAAAGGGGGTAAAGGTGAAAAAAAGATTAGAGAAAGAAAGTTTTAAAAAATGATTTCCTTCCACATTATCAGATTCTACTGCTTTTATTTTATTTTTTTGCATTTACTTTATTTACTCGCAATGTCCTCTCACCATTACTGAAAATATTATCCTCATTCTAACTTTTACATTCACTATTTCAAAATGTATCAATATATAATACATTTATATATTAAAAAAAAAATCATTTTAAAAGAAAATTTTGAAGCTTGACAGGAATAAATTCCATTAAATGAGAAATTATCAATAAAAATAAAATATTTTGTTTGTTTCCTGCCAGTAAAATATTGCCAAAGATAGTTAAGGGACTTGTTGTATTCTTTTGTAGTCCTGTAGTCATGTTTGTAGTCCATTCCTATATTTTTGTCACTTCTATTCCGCATGTCTATACAAATAGCTCAAGACTCGCACTGTAAACTAAAGTTCAATTGCATTTTTCCTCCTCTTTTCTCTCTACTGACAATGTTCTTTTTATCTTTTTTACTTTTTACAGTGGTGGCAGGTGAGCCTGGTATTCCAGGTGAGCCTGGCGCCATGGGCCCCCCTGGGCCCCCTGGCCCCTCAGGTAAGAGCGGCGTTGGCCACCCTGGACCCCATGGACCCCCCGGACCTCCTGGATCTCCCGGTCGTTCCATCACTGGCAAATCCGGAACCCCCGGTGGCCCCGGCAAACCTGGTATCCCTGGAGCCCCCGGTGAGAAGGGACACACTGGCGCTACAGGAGCCCAAGGACCCAGGGGTGCTCCCGGTTCATCCGGAAGCCCCGGACCCTCCGGCCTCTCTGCTACTGGCAAGCCCGGACCCTCTGGTCTTCCTGGATCAATGGGACCAAGAGGAGAGCCTGGTCTGAAAGGACATCCCGGTATTCCTGGCCTGCCAGGTTCCAAGGGTGACAGAGGCATCGGAATTCAAGGACCCCAGGGAGCCACAGGGCATATGGGACCAATGGGACCATCTGGAGCTCCAGGCCAGCCTGGAATTGGCAAGCCAGGAAAGTCAGGTATGCCCGGTGAGCCAGGAAAGTCAGGTAGCCCAGGTAGAGATGGTGCCAATGGCGCCATGGGACCACAGGGACCCAAGGGACACACTGGTGCTCCTGGTGTAGGTATTGCTGGCAAACCCGGTGATAACGGTGCCCCAGGTCTGCCTGGCGCAGTCGGACCAAAAGGCCACCAGGGACCTGCTGGATCCCCCGGCGCCCCAGGAACCCCAGGATACGGAAAGCCCGGTGCTAATGGAGAGAAGGGAGAGAGAGGATTTACTGGCAGTCCAGGTGCCACTGGTCCCAAGGGTGAGCAAGGTCCTACTGGATACACAGGTGCCACTGGTGCCACTGGTGCTACTGGTCCCATGGGCCCAGCAGGTGTAAGAGGTTTCCCAGGTGAGACTGGCGCTACCGGCCCCAAGGGTGACAACGGTGCCACCGGAGCTCCAGGAGCCAAGGGTAACAAGGGAGAGGTGGGACCACAAGGTTTCCAAGGCAAGCAGGGTTACCCCGGCCCAGCTGGTCCCGCTGGAGCCAGAGGAGCCACTGGAGCCACTGGTGAGAAGGGTCATCTTGGTGCCCCCGGTACCCCAGGTTCCCCAGGTATTCCCGGCCCTGCTGGACCCAAAGGTCTCCCTGGCCGCGCTGGTGAGCCCGGTTCCTCTGGTGCTGATGGTGCCACTGGTCCCCGAGGACCTTCTGGACCTCAGGGTGCCTCCGGTACTCCTGGCCACAAGGGTCACCCAGGTCTCCCTGGATCTCCCGGCCCCGCTGGCATGACCGCTAAAGGTGTCCCCGGACCTCAGGGTCCCCCCGGTATGCCTGGTGAGGGCGGTAACGATGGCGAGCCCGGTCCTGCCGGCCCTCCCGGCCCTCCCGGCCCTCCCGGTGAGGTGGTCTTTGAGAAAGGTATGGGAATGGAAATGGGAATGACCGAGGTGATGGTCAAGGCCCCTATGTCTGCTTTCACAGCAGCTCTGACCACTCCCTACCCAGCCTCTGGTAGCCCCATCAAGTTCGACCACATTGTTTACAATGCCGAGAGCCACTACGACCCCGAATCCGGCATCTTCACATGCCAGATCCCCGGAGTTTACTACTTCTCCTACAGCATCCACGTCAATGGCGCCCACGCTCTGGTGGCTCTCTACAAAAACGACCAGCCCGTCATGTTCTCCTACGATGAGTACAACAAGGGCTTCCTTGACCAGATGTCTGGTAGCGCTGTGCTCCTGCTGAATGAGCAAGACACCGTGTACGTGCAGATCCCCGACGAGGAGGCCAACGGAGTCTTCGCCGCCGAGAACGTGCACTGCTCCTTCTCTGGTTTCCTGGTCGCCTCGACGTGATAAGTCGGTCCCTGAGACGGGAAACCCAACAGCCAACCAACTAAATGTGCTCTCTATTGCTCCAACCAAGAGTCAACCAGACTGTTGGCTCTTGCCTTTGAGGAATAGAAGCATGTCGACTTGAAAACTACAACAACAAATAGGTGCTTCGAAGAAGAAAAAATCTAATTTATGTAAACAGGAGATTAGGGATGGGGAAAGCAATTCACAACATGACCCGCAGGATGCTTTTCGGAATGAAGACAGCATGTGAACCCGAGGTGTTAAATCTGTGTTGTGTCCTAGTTTTTTTTCTTTTCTTTTCCACCCTTTTATAAAGACTTCGACTGGTGATTCTGGCTTTACAGTTTGTCTGTGTTTTCTTTGTTTTTTTGTACAACCTTGTCCTTTGTTTGTTTTGTTTTGTTTGTTTTTATTTCTTGTCCCGGTGCCCAGTAATCTTATTAAAAAAAAAAGTACATCAATACTTTCTGTGCAACACGTTGTAATTGTCTTTGTATATGACTTGAATATTGTGAAATGGCAAAATGGTCAAATTGACCTTGACAAATAAAACTAGGTATTCGGAATATTGTCATACGAGCGGCGCTCTCTGAGCAGCAAATGCCATTTTATATCCCTGAAAATGCATTATGTCATGTAAAGCATTATTGACTCAAATAAAAAGATGTCTTAACAATAACATCCTGTCTCGGGAGCAATTTTTAAATGAGCCACATGGATTTAAGTAGGGGATATCTACATTTACATATATTGTATATGAAACGTCACTTATGGTGCTTAAATATAATGTATGGTAGATTTGGGGAAATAAAAAAATATATATCATAAACACAAAGACATAAAATTTATATTTATAAAATTATTTTAAAACATGCATTCTTTGAATGAAAATATTTCATAATTAATTTCAACTTAAAATCAGTGAAAAGGAAAAACAAAAATAAATGAAATAATTGAGGGGGGTAAAAAACTACTAACTTAAATAATGACTGCTTTGAAAATTGCCATCAAAGTAGTGTTGTTCCGATAACGTTTTTTTGCCCCCCGATACTGATTCCGATACCCAGCTTTGCAATATCGTCCGATGCCGATATCATACCGATACCTAAGTTGTTGTTTTTTCTCAACATGTAAAAGCTGTCCTGCCATTGGTTCAGAGCATTCAAGGGCCAATATGATATCTCAGCTCGGCATGCAGTGAACATGTCACACATCAGTGAATTTCGTGCATGAGCAAGACACAAGATGCTGCATCCAAAGTTCTACATGAGCGACAGAATTAATGATATCGGTATGTTACTTGTTAGTACTCACCGATACCGATACCACTGTTTTAAAGCCTTATCGGGGCCTCTGCCGGTACCAGTATCGGAACAACACTACATCAAAGGCCCAATTTGGCTGGAAGCAGCTGGATTTACTATTCACTAGGTAACTAACAATTTAAATATTAATTTATAAATACTGTAGTACATATGTTGCAGATATTTTTGAAAAAAGCTAATTAATTATTCTATTTTAAACTAAATTAAGTTTATTAGTAGTAAATTAATACTTTGAAAATAGCATAATACAAACCAATCAAATTATTTACTGTGTGATGGTTGTAAATTTTGTAATATAAATATTATAGATTGTAAATTTTCAAAAGAAATACAATACTCAACTACTGTACATGCATTTTAATCCTAATTAATTACGCTACTTTAAATTGAAATGTATTGAATTAAATTAGTTATCTGAAAATAGCACAGGAATCAGCAGTCAAAATTGACGCCTACAAATGCAACAATTGATTTCATAAACATACCAAACAAATGCCACTGCATGCATACACTATATCCAGTATAACACAAAATGGCTGCAAGGTCAAAGTTGAAATTGGTATCTCTTCCTGTACTGGCGACCTCTGAACTAGCAGCTATTTTCAAATTATCTTCTGCAATTACGGCTCTTATTCAAAGTGAGAGCCTAATTAAAGGGCCTCATTTTCCATCCAACATTCAGTGCATCCATAAAGTATTCACAGTGCTTCACTTTTTCAACATTTTGTTCTGTTACAGCTTTATTTCAAAATGGATTAAATGCATTTTTCCCTTAAAATTCTACACACAACACCCCATAACGACATGGTGAAAAACATTATTGGGAGATTTTTGTACCCCCCAAAAATTTTCTTCTTTTTTTTTTTTTTTAAGTACTCTAACAAAGTGCTCACAGCCTTTTGCCTTGCTCAGAATTGCATGCATTCTGTTGCTACTGATCATCCTTGAGATCTTTCTAAAGCTTAAATGGAGGCTTCAGGACTACTCTGTGAATATACTTAAGTGGCCCAGTTGAAGCCCAAAATTGAATTCGGCTGAACACTTCTAGAGATATCTGAAAAAAGGTGTCAAATCCAACCTCATGGAGCATGTGAGGTGCTGCAAAGAGGAATGGGTGAAACTTCCCAAATTAGGGTGTACCAAGTAGTGGCATCATAATTAAAAATACTAGAGGCTGTCAATCCTGCGAAAACTGTATCAACAAAGCAAAGGCATTGAATACTTACATTGAACCCTCACTATTTAGCAAGGGTAGGCAGGTACCCGAAAGTGAAATAAGTGATAGTGTTTTATGTAGAATCTTGATTTGTTTGTTTGTTTAACTCTTTGACTGCCAAAAACGTTAAATAACGTTTAGTAAAATCCTACGGAGGAGCGCCAAAGACGTTAAAAGACGTTCACCAAGTTATTTTTTTTGGGGGGGGGAAACGGGTGGAGTAAAGCCTTGGCCAGCTGTGCTGTAAGTATCAAGCAGATCTAGTTAGTATAATGACTATTTTTGGCCCCTAGATGGCAGCGATGACTCTCTTTGGACAAGATCGGGTAGGCGTCAGTAGTAGAAGACGTGAGACGTGAGACGTGACTTTTTTTTTCTGATGAAAGATGAGAGTCCAATCTTTCATTTGGTAGTATGTGTGTTTCCATAGTCCAAACACAAAATTTTTTGTGGACCTTGAAAGATCAGTCAAAATGCTTAAATCGGCTGGCACCCACGGCATCCCTTTTCTGAAAACGTCTGGCAGTCAAAGAGTTAAATAGAATGTATGCAACATGCCAAATTGTGGAAGAAGTGAAAGGCTATGAATCCTTTCTGCACTGAACTTCAAGTAGAAATCCAGCCAATGTTGGACCGTGGCAACTATTTAAGTCTACAAATCTAGCGTGTGGGATTCTTAAAAATAGTGAGCATGTGGGACGGGTGCTGTTTGATGTACAAACACTCCCGCCACCAGTCCCCAACATAAACCGGGAGGGACCCAAAAAGGGAGGAAAGTGGCTGGTATAAACTAAAGGAACACTGCGGTCGGTGCAGGAGACAGACAGACAGACAGACAAGACCGGACCAGACAGGGTTTTGCCTTTTGGTTGATTCCACAAGCCACACACCTAAATTATCAGATATTGTAACTCGCTGGAACGTATATGATATATACTTTTGATAGTTTATGATGATTTTACACTTGTTTAGAACAGGAAAACAACAACAACTGGAATTGCAGTCTACCAAGGTTGGCCACTTACCAAAAGTCTCAGCAGCAGGCCACTTCCTGGTTAATGGAGGTTGACGGGGCAGTACCATTTCTGATTCTGGGGCAGTAGAAACCATTGCATCATGAGGCAAAACTGCAAAAGTGAAGAAAAAAAAGTGTGCTGTGTTTGTGCAACTGCTTAGGGCTCTTCAGAAACTCTATGCCACATTTCTTAAACCTTTTTGGGAATACGACATTGGGTCAAGGAGACAGCACAGTTTCAAATGAATATGACGACTCCACTTTTCCTTACCAACATCACTGCAACTTCGCCAAGTATCAATGACGTAAGTTTACATGCTGTGTATTTAACCAAACCACATAACTTTGCCTTAAAAAAAAAAAAAAACAACGTCTCACCTGATTTCTGGGTTTGGTCATGTGATGTTCACAAGATGAAATCTTAGGTACTGTCATTTTCAGTTGACAGTAAGCGTCAAGATGGCCGCACCCTGAGATGGATAAAAACAGGTTGATTTTGCTGCATTATTCATATTCAACAAACTCATTATTAATCTTAACTGGGTCTATACAAGTGTATGGAAGATATTATTCCAAATACATTTTTTTGCTTGACTTCCTCTTAAATCAATTAGTTTTTCATTTCATCTTTAATCAATTTAATTATTTTTCTTATTTTAAATAGGTAAAAAAAAATCAATAATTATTAATCACCCAGCATAATGGATTGCTGAAACAAACTACGATTAAGAAAGTTCAATTTTATTCGAACCCTAATATAATTTTAGTACGTTGATGCCAGTTTAGTTTGTTCAGTGACCACGCTCATATCTCAAAACGTGTTTCTAAAGTCTCATTTTTCCAAATTGAAATTACTGGGACTGCATGCAATTAATCCGTTTCAGCAGATTTTTGCTTGTATCTCAAGGCAAAAATCAGTCAAGCAACAACTTGTATCTTGAAAAACTCGTAAATGAATGCACTCGTATCTCCAGACACTACTGCGTATTTTTTAATGAGTTGTCAACGTAAAACAGGTACATTGGCTCAATAAAGGTTTGGAAACACTGGACTAGGGTGTACGTCATAATTCTAGGCTGGTGAGTATGTTTTCATTTTGGTTTCCTGGAAAGCATCACGTCTGCATGTGTGGGGCAGACGTAGCGTTGAGATTAGCGGCAACACAACCGCGTTGGCCACACATGCAGCCAAAAGCGGCATAAACAGAAATATGATGTAAAGCACGCCCTGCTTTTGCGGTCGTCACACGGCTGGATTTAAAGCCAGGGCTCAGGAAGTGGATTGTGTGCAGGGAACATGGGCGTGTAGCTGTGGGTGGATATAAACACTTCGGATGTGTTTCCTGCAATTTTCAAAAACACATTTTTCGGCGGGAGTGTTTATCTGTATTTATTCATTTCACGCAAATACAATCCTGACATGACAGTGGCGAGACGAGAGCATCTGCGACCTCAGACACTTGAAAAAATGTTTGCGCACAAACACTGTAATTTATGACCCCCAAAACTATAGGTTGGTTCTCCAAGTGAATCCACTATTGCGAAATGCGTCTGCATAATTGTGTTAGTCCCACTGTAGGGAAAATGTCAACACGTACTTGAAGCAATAAACATATAAACCGTCAAAAGAACCATGGTCCAACGCCCATGAGGTCATACAAAAGTGTGCGGTGTAGTGCAAAGTTTCCCCACCTTTATAAGCCAAGGCATATATATTTTACATAACAAAAGTTTTTCAACGAACCACCAGACAAAAAAGGCACAAAAATTATATGGCTCATTCCAGAATTGGAGAACAATTTAGGCATGAGCATTTATTAGATTTTTATTAAGATGATTGTGCAATCTAAAATGATTGTGGCTCATTGATAATCCTTTTTTTTTTAGACCCATTCATTGGCAGATATACACACACAGCTTTTATATGCTAGACACAATATTAATCCTCTTTGTTTTAAATTTTATTTTCTTTTTTTCTTTACTATTTGCCAAGTTGCTGCTTGTTGTGAAGCTTGCTCCCACCAAGCTCTTGTATATCAAATTTGTACTTGCAAGTCAAAGCAAAAAGTCACTAGCTCGTGTCTTCAGAAACTCCCGAGTCAGGTCACTCGGAAGTCTAATTGTAGACACATGTAGTTTGATTCTTCCAACTCACCCAATCAACGGTATATGAGATATTTGATTTGCCATATCATATACTTTTCTGTGTTTGGCAAGTTCCCTGTGACAGATAAACAGGCACGTGACAATATACATCTGAAAAAATATTGCTTAATAAAGAAGATTTTGTTTATTTGGATACGAATTTAACTTTAGGTTGCAAATCAATACCAGTTTTAAGAGTTTTGGCTTAATAGTAGCCTACATGCTATGCTAAGCTATGTTACCTGCTATGCTAAGTCGCTAACTAGTCAAGTAGCCAATAAATCAAACTTCAAGACCAACAGTCTTTTTCTGATAATTTGAGTAATAGCATTGCGTTTGTTTGGGTAACACTCCAACGGCTGGGGGGAAATAATGTGGAAAAAATAGAAGGGAAAAAAGGCTTACCCTAGGTCCACCAAATACCAATGGTTAGAGGAGTTAGCTTGATGATGTCGTTTCATGTTGCTCACGCTTTTTCTCTTGGGTTGTGTGTACATTGGGAGACACAACTTCTACAGCTTAAAATGTGTATGTGACAAAACAAAACGTTTTAATTTTAAGTTGTCCTTACACTTTGCCACTAAATGAGGAATTACACTATAAAAGTGCTTTCTTCCATGTTACCCAACGAGGGCACTGCAGGGCAAAGAATCCGATCCTGAGACTGGTGTTGAACTTAGAACGATCTGACACTTGTTCTGGGATCTTAGATCAGTATTCTCCAAATGCTTGCGTGGGTTTTCACTCGGTATTCTAGCTTCCTCCCATATTACAAAACATGCAAGTTTTGTTCAGGTTTATTGAAGTCACTAAAATTTGCAGAAATGTATAGAATCAAAGTGTTGCAAATGTATATTTCTGAACTTGTTAAATCATTGATTGTTGTGAGAAATCTTTGACATGTTCAGTGTCTTCACATAGATGAATTGAATTAATGATATGTTTCAAGGTAATTTGATCCAATTTAATAAGCATGCGTCAAACTGGAAGGCCTTCACATTTATCAGAAACCGAAAAGTAGCTGTGTCAAATGGTGAAGCCTGCCTTACAGTTTGAAGGGTCTGGGTTTCAATCTCTGACATTGTGGCATTCGGTTTTCTCTATCATACAAGGTAAAAAGAAAACTACATTGTCTGTTAATGAGTGTGTGAATTTTCATTTATGTCCACTCCTGCTCATCAGCTGCAACTCTATGAGAACAAACTATAGACAATGGACGGCTGGATCTAAAATACCTTAACAGTAAAATGAACTGAGAGTGCCAATTCACACTTTCCTTTATTCTTCAGTGCTCACAGAAAAGTCAACACCTAAATACCATGTTGTAGCCAATGTTACATTCAATCTTTATGTACAAAAGAAGAAGAAAATGCCCTACCTAAATTGTACTACTCTAGAGATGAAGTGTTATATAATCATCACAGCTTGAACAGGTTTTTTTGTTGAGTTTTTTGTTTTTGCTTAAAACATCTCCCAGTTTTATTCGGTCTTACAAATGGTGGAAAAAAAACAACAACAAGAAAACAGTCATTTACAATGGGTTAAAAATGTCATTTAGGTACATTTCAGTCATAAAACCAGCAATATCAAAGTCTATACAACGTGCATTACTACAGTTTGGAAATGACGGAGTCTAAAACGGCAGAGTAGGAAGTGATGAGCACCTATGTTATTGTTGAATTGTTTGGTTACTTAATCTAGTTCCGCAGAGGGGAACGCTTGTGGTCCACACAGGAGTTGTAAACGTCGACATTTTGTTTTCACACTCGGCTGAGGGCTTTTTTCCCTTTTTTTTTTTTGTTTCGCTGCACAGCACACGCACAGCTTTAGCTGCTACATCCAATTAACCCAGCACCAAATACTTGAATGAAATATGTCAGCATGGTGTAGAAAAACGAAAAAACATTCGAGCTCACAGTCGCACGTTCACCCACGAATGCAAGCACAGGGCCCGGGAAGCTCCTCCCAGAACCTACACTGCAGTCATTATGGATGAGATGTAAAAAACAAACAAATGTCAACAGACAAAAAATTATAAAGAAAAACAAAATCCCTGGTTTCAGACATGTCCTCGCATTCTTTCAGATGGGCTTCGTGGGCCTCCTTCATTCCGGCGTGTTCTTCAGTAGAATTATTCAGCAGGGGCGGGGGTGGCGGGGGCCTCTGGACTGGCGGCTGCGGCAGCTTCGGGTTCAGCTGGTGAAGAAGCCTCAGCTGGTTTCTCCTCCTTCGCCACCTCGTCGGCTTTGGGCTCCTCTGGCGCGGCCGCTTCCTTGGCCTCCTCATTGGCCGGCGCCTTCTCCCCTTCGGCCTTCTCCTCCTCCACCGCCACTGCGGCGGCTGCAGCCCCTTCCTCCTGGGCGGGCGCCTTCTCGCCTTCCGCCTTCTCTCCCTCAACCTTCTCCTCCTCTTCGGATTCCTTCTTGGTCTTCTTGAAGGAGAACCCGCTCAGCTTGAAGGAAGGCTTCTTGAAGGAGAAGCGCTTCTTCTTTTGCTTGCCGTCCTCAGCCGCTTCCTCGGGCTTGGCAGCGGCCTCGCCGTTTGTGGCGGCGCCAGCGGGCTCGGGCTGCTTCTCGACCTCATCCGCCTTGTCACCATCCTCCTTGGGTGTCTCCTCGGTGGGGGTGTTGCCATTAGCCTGGACGTCGGCCTTGTTTGCCTCTTCGGTTGCCGGGGAGGCGTCGCCGTTGGTTTTGGCGTGGCCGTTCTCCTGAAAGAGGATAGCATAAGAGTTGAATTGGCTGACAAAATGTGATAAGAAATGAGCCCTACGACATATACTGAAAATGTCTTAAGTAGTTAAAGACCACCAAAAAAAGGTTTGTAATTGCCTACAGATGCCATAAGATGGCAGTAAACCCTTTTTTTCTGTTTGGAAAAACTAGATTATTACTAGATTGTTTTCCAGCAGATAAATGAGGCTACTTCCCTTCAATGATACAATGACCATCTGTTGGTTTCAGAGGCACTATTAACTATTAATCGACAGATGAAAACTAATTGATTATCAAATAAATTGATTATTATTTTAGGTAATCAATTAATTGTTTTAAGACCTGTATTTCTTTGTGTTGAATCTGTTTTTGTAAAGCAACATTTTTGCACATTTTCTGATATGTTGCGGCGCAAACCAGTAACTGAATCATAATTTCTGTCTGTGCTTTTTCTGCACTGTCAACTCAAAGTAAAGCCAAATTTTTGAAAAGGGGGTGGAAATTAAAATATGCCTTTTTAATCCGAATTGCCAAAATTATACATTAAGTGATTATTAAAATGGTAGCTGGTTTTGCCCCCCCCCCCCTCCCCATTTTTTTTTAAACAATTACAAAGCATGTTGGTAGTGGTGTGCTTTCAAGTCAGTATTGACCCGAGGCCAGTTTCACTGACACTGATCCTTATAATAATTACGGCAGACGTATTATCAATTCCGTGACTCTGACAGACCCCAACACTGGTTTTAGTGTTGATGGATACCAATGCCTGTGTTGGCATGGATTAAAAATTAATACCAATGCTGGTATGGATCCGTTATGGACAACGAACGATCAATGCCAATGCCTTAATGTTGATATAATTGCAGATAGTGGCACAGGTTGACATCAATGGTCAAAAAAAATTATATTTAAAAACGTATGTTAATTTCTGAAGTGATCACTTTGACCAATTAGACAAAGTCATATGTCCTGGGCTGAAACTAATTAGGCAAAGGAATGGGGGAGGGGGATCCCTTGAAGGTCAGAAATTTTCCTTCAGATTGAATAATGACATGACATCCACCTTAATAATTGGCAAGCATCTGTATCATCACCAAAACACGCCATATCGCACACCGCTTGGGAATTGAATTCAAACGCCAATGCTTTCGACCAATAGGAAAAAAGCAAGTAAAGCCGCAGCACATCTGTTGCTAGGAGAGTGACGACAGATTCCGGAGTCTAGACCATTTTCACTCGCAGTACCACCTCGGCGCCTCTAGGAGGAGATGGTGGGCGTTTAACGTGGTCGAGGCCCAACCAAATAACGTTTTTAAGCTTTACCCTCTTCATTTTAATTATCATGAAAATTGTTTTTAATAAAAGGGTGGTAATGATCTACCCTGCGCTGGGTTGTGCGAGGATATTAAGTAATATTTAGGGCATTTTGGGGAGCGTGTGGGAGACAAAACGTGGTTCTCCTCCATGAATCTGGCAACAAAGGCGTGGCGTGGATGAAAAAATGGCTATACCAGCAGAGAAAGACCCCACGTTGAATATTTTAAACACAATGGAACACGTGGAAAATGCTCTTAGTTAAAAATAAAAAAAACACGAACACGAGGCTCTCGTCGGATATAATCAATTTAAACGCAATTAAGCCTCATTATGCTTTCATCTGTTTAAAAAAATAAAGCGCATTGTCCCAATAATCGATCGTCGGTGTGTATAGTATTTTAAACAAGTGGCGTTCAAATTGTTGAGGGAAAAGTGGGAAAAAATACACAACTTGATGATCACTTTCTCCAGAATGCCGGTGAGCCCACACAGAAGCACGCCATTGACGCAACACATTGCCCCCGCCGCAATTAACACTTTAAATATTTCACATTGAATATTACCTGGCCATTAGTCTTGGCCGTAGAAGCCGCAGCCTCGCCGGGCTTGTCCACCGCGGCTTCCTCCTTTCCGGCGTTTTTGGAGATTTGTGCTCCCATGCTCGTTCAACAAAGGGAACCCGAGCGATGAAATGAATGAACAAAGACCGCGGACGCTTTTTTTCCCTCCCTCACGAAACAATCAAAACGGCGACTTCCTTTTCCGAGCGAGGCTATAAAGGGCACCCGAGCGGCGGCGTGTAGGATTTTAGCCGGTAAAACGTGTTTGGAATAAGGGAGAACAATCGCAAATCTCGTTTCTCTCTCTCTCTCGCTCGCTCCTTTTTTTTTTTTTTTTTTTTTTTTGTAGGTCGAGTGGAGTTTGGGAAGCGGAGAAATTGGCCCCGCGAATGAGATGCACCAGAGTACAACGCCCAAGTCGGCAGATGAATGGACGTCCGGGTGATGACGTCATGCCTGGCCAATCACAAAGCGGGCAGCCGAGCACGCTCAAAGGGGGGCCATCTTGGAGCGGGCTGAGAGGACAATAGGAGGGACAACAACATGTCTACATTTACACAAACTTCATAGTGAATTCACTGCCAGTGTGGACGCTCGTTCGAGATTTTGTTTGTATCTTAGTTGTTAATAAATCATATATTTATCACAGTGAGGCGAAAAGGCAAGGTTTTCGTTCTTATAGTCAATAGTCACACAACATAATCTAGGCCTAATGTAGCCTACCACTACTACTACTACTACTACTACTACTACTACTACAGTACAGTACTAGTCTTTAAGATAATCATTCAAATTAAATAGATATTCGTAGCCTATATTATATTAAGTGATAGATAGATAGATAGATAGATAGATAGATAGATAGATAGATAGATAGATAGATAGATAGATAGATAGATAGATAGATAGATAGAGGACATATGTTGCCCACAAATTTAAACTAATCCATTCACAAAATTCAATACTAATTTATAGGGAGAGATTAAAAAAGGGAGCTACATGACTCCGCATGAACTCATAAAGCTAATTGCTCTGAGATTGTCTTTCAGTCTGAGATGTGTTAAGAGTGGTTTTGACATGATAATAGGGTTTGACGTGGGTCGTGTTTATAATCTAGACTATTAAACATGTTTTACATTTTCACCCCAAAATCTTGATGTATGTGGGGAACTCCTACTGCTCGCGAGTCATTTGACATGTTTTGTCATTTGACCTGTGACGTGAACGGAAGTAGACAACCAAAGAAGCGCCCTGATGAGCAGCCTAGGAAGCAGCGGTAAAACAAAATATGTCCTGTGCAATGTGCACAATGATTGAGATGTGTTTTTCCAGTTGCATAGCAAGCAACTGAGCATCCCTAACGAGTTTGCGTCAAGCACAGCAAAATATATGACAAATATCTAATAAAAAGTGTCATGTTGATCATTGAGCTGAATTGAATATCAGATCATACACATTCAGAGAGGCATTTGTAGTTAGGAAATATTTTTCTTATCAAGCGCCATTTCAGTTTTTCTTAAGTCCTACGTTGATAATAAATGTATGACATATGCCCACCACTTGCCTCTTCTTGCATAATAGCATCTTATCTGCTTGTTGCAGCTGGAGCTTCCCAGTGACCCACATCTAATGAGTTCACGCTGCTGCCTGACCCAGCCAGCCCGCAGGACTCGGACTCCACCGGCAGCACCCACCATCACTCCGTGACCCACATCTCCATGGTAACAAGTCCAAAATGGCACCCGGCACAACGAGAGCTCGCAGAGGAGTGAGAGTGAGTTCACGCAGGCAAACGGCGCAGGATTAGTGTGACTTTTCTGCACCCGCCCTGCCGCGCCACTCTGCAGGCGAACTAGGCCACACTTCATTGTTGTCCTATCGTGATGACATGCAAAGCTGCCATTTTCACGCCGTGCTGGCGCTGCCATGTGAATATGTAAACTCTGAGGGGTGGGGGGGTGGGGGACAAAGCCAGTCGAGATTTGGATGTTAGACACCCAGACTGCTGATTCACATCTACATGAATTCTGCCTGTGTGCATGCAAGATGAGTCTTAGGCACGCTACTACCTCAAAGAACCCCACAAGTCAAGCACGAAATCATGTTTTTTAAGCCAGACAGTCTCTGCACATCTAACAACCTTAGTTAAAGATGTTTCAGCAATTATAAAGATGTTAAATCAATAAAAAATACATGAAAATTATAGGCTGTGTTCAAAATCACTCCCTATCTAAAAAGTCTAAGACCCTGTTCAAATGGCAAGTTTTTTTGTGGTGCAGAAAACATATTTCCGATTTTTCTATTATTTTCCAATTTGTCATTCAAAACTTGCTGAATTTGTTGATACGTTTACCAGCATTTGAAAAAGGTTTTGTCAAGGTGTCAAATCTGTTCCTGTTACTTCCATGAATGGGTCCCAGATATGATGAAAATTGAATTACTAACAATTTAAAATTTTGATCTCAAAAGAATGACTATTATCCACATCGTATACTGTATACACAAGACATTGACTATTAAAGAAGAAGAAGAAGATCGAACCATTTGACAACTTTGTCCTGGATTTGTCACCTCAAACCAGGGCAGAGAAGAGGAAGGGGAGTGAAGATGGGCGGAGTCTGCTTCCCATTGTAGCATTTGATTAGCCGAATTAACTGTCAGTCAAAACTTCCACACTCAACCATGGCCTACACAGGACAACCGGAGACGGATCTTCTTATTTTTTTAAGTAATAGCACTACTCGTAACATGACGTCTTTTCAGCGCTGAAACATTATCCTACTTGAGCCCATTCTCGTTTAATATTTTTTAATAGGAATTAAATATATTTTTAAATGGACATTGCCAACTTTTAACCACGAAATGCTAGCTGTGTTGACCAACTTGTTTTTACTTTGAAGTGGTGAAACCGGACGAGGCATTTGTTATTACCGCCATCTTGACGCCGTCTCCCCGCTTTCGTCACAGGCGTCCGTACGCACGGCAGCTACAGGATCTCCCGAGGCTGCAGGGACGGGAACCGCTATTCACTCTCTCTGTCTTTCTGTGTCGTTTCCTCCTGTTACACCGCCACTAGGAGACGAGGACGGAAAATCATAGAGAACTAGCCGAATAGACACCGGTTGGAAACTCCGATGGATTAGTTTTAAATCCCCCCTCCCCACACCACCACCACCATCCCATCTCCTCTCCGGTAAGCACGTTTCGTTATTTTCCTACTCACGAGTTGCATTTCAATTGCTTGCACCGCCGTCAGTTCTTTCTTTTTTAGATGGGAGGCACATAGCGCAGAATGTGACCTACTACATTTATAAGGATCTATTAGTGCGAGGTGATGATGTTTTTGCAGTGGGATTCAGTGGATGGGGGAGCTCTTGTGTTGCAGCAGCTGGGATGGATGGATGCACTGCAGTCAGAGCCGCGCTGACCGCACAAACAGCTCCACAACAAGGCCCCCGCAGACAGCCTCCTGTTGATTTAGATGCTAATAATTGCCCCTGATGGCCAATCAAAGCTGCCCCCCTAATCGGTTTATGTGTCAGGTGTCCCGTTAGTCTTAAAGTGGAATCAAAACGCTGATCATGATGATGAGGAAGAAGGGGGGGGTGACTGAATAGCCGGAGCGACGTGCATGCAGTCATAAACATAGCAGAGAGGTGGAAAAAAGTACACACTCACTCACTGATTCAAATACTTTATGCAAGTTTTTTTTTTTTTAATACAGGCTCGGAAATAAAAAGTAATTTTACGCAGTCAGTCTGTGCATCAATTTTGGATCACTTTGGATGGTTATTGAAGTCGAGCCAGACTTTGTGGTAGAGGCGGGGTACATGCTGAGCTGGTCATCATCCAATCACAGATTTTTACTGTCAATTACTGTGTTCCTTCCATATAATACAATACGCTATTCACAGATTTTATTATTGAAATATTCACTGACAAACTCACCTATTTACTATTTTTGTACTCAAGCCAAAGCCATATCCAATGGAAAAGTAGTGTTTTGCTTTATGACACTTGGTAGCTGTTCGAAATACAGTACAATATTGAATAAATAGCTATCCTTGTATCTCTCCTATAGGCAGCACAGTGGGTAGTGGTTAGCACATCTTGCTCACAGCTGAGAGGTTCTGGGTTCAAGTATAAACCATCCTGTGCGGAGTTTGCATGTTCCCCTCATGTTTGTGTGGGTTCCCATAATGCCAAAGACATGCATGTTGGATAGCTTGAAAACTAAATTGATGGTGTGAAAGACAGTGTGAATGCATTATTATTTTTTTGTCTGTATGTGTCCTGTGATTGGCTGGCAATCAGTTCAGGTTGTACATTGCCTCTCGTCCAAATTCACCTGGGAGAGGCTTCAGTTGCCTGTAACCCTCATGAGGACAAGTGCTCTAGAAAAGAGACGGCTGGATGGATTATCGCCAAAATCGCTGCAAGTAATACTATCACCTTAATGCACACATGGTGCAGTTAGCATGCTCAGTATCAGAGCTCGAGCTGAGCATGTCTAGTATGAGCAGGGCTTGTTTGTCGGACTTGTTATTAAAGTCATAATGGGTGTTATGCTTTGTCTTTGTTTTTTGTGTGTGTGTGTGTCGCCGTCATGGATAAAGTTTTGTGGAAAAACGCCTCCAAAGTTAAAATTGAGTTAACTTGGAACTGCATGTGGTGCACTTCCTTTTGCTTCAAGACAGGACTAATCAACAATCAATTCCAAACAACTGACGTCATTCTGAACCATTTAGTCGATTACCACGCCCATCATGATCATACAAAGTCTATGTGTGACCCACTTGTATTTCTCGTAAGTCATTCCTTAATTCTTCTGCCACATAATCATTGCCCGTAGCGCAGCACATCATTATTTCCAATGTATTGCTACAAGAACCGTTGCCCTCGACCACTGGCAGAAGGTTTGGAAATATATTTGAATCCCCCATTGAGGACTAACGCTGACTTTTGTGATGAAAGATTGGGGGGATCTCCCTATTTCTTCTACCATTTTTTTCTACCACTAGCTATTTAAGTTTTTATAACTTATTGTGTTATTTGTGGTTCATTAAATTTGCAGAGTGTGCTTGTTTTTGTGCCTGTTCTGTAATGTCCGAAGATGCTACGAAATGGCATTAAAGCCCTGGATAAATAGGAAAGTAGTAATTGGTGCCAAGGAAGAATGTCGACGTGATCATTCTCAATCTCGACTGAGAGACAAGTTGTGTATGTCGGGGTGGAGTGAGGGAGGGAATTCCTATCTTTTTTGTCTCTTACCACTGAATAAAATGTTCAAAGTGTGCATAATGTTACAATGGCTAGCTAGCCTTAGAGTTTTCTTTTGCTGTAAAGTACAGTTAAGTTGTACTCAACTGACTTCACAACAGTTTGGTAGGTTAATTATTCAACAAAGAGGCTTCACGTTTATTTCCAATCACAGTTGAAAATTTAAGTGAAATTAAGCATAAAATAAAGAATGAAATATTGTGTATTTAAAGCAACCACATATGGCTTAGCCTTTCAGTACGCTAGCTTAATGCTAACGCTAAATAGCATCTATTTTGCGGTCATTGCTTTGTTTTTTGTTTTTTTAATAAATATGAAGTTTTTATTCAATCTTATTATGATGAAGTATATATCCTCATTAACTCATTCACTGTCATTGACAGCTATTGACGTCAAAAATTCATTTGATTTCTATTAGTTGAATATTTTTTCCACTTTTGTTTGAAGTCATGCGATTAATTACAATTAAAAAAAAATAATCGCCTGACGCGATAAAAGAAAAGATTATTAAAATTTAGGAGCGTCAGGCCATTACATTTTTTAATCGTTATTAATTGCATGACTTCACGAGTTAACTCACGATTAATCACAAATTTTATATCTGTTCTACATGTACAATAAAAAATTCTAGGTTTTCATACTCTTGTTAACAAAAATGGAAAAAAATGTTAAACTAAACTAACTAACTCGATTCCACTTTGTGCGAGGCTCAGCCGTGAATTTCTTTTTCTTTTTTATATAACAAGCTCTTTTCAGAGAGATCACTTTGGAACAGCAACACTGCCCGGCATTGTTTGGCTAATCTTGTAGCCTGGTGAAATGTAGCCTTTGTCTTCTTGTTAATACACTGAATGAAGTCGCTTGTCTGACACAAGCAAATATTGTAACTATTCGGTCGGGCGGTGCCGCCATAATGGGGGAGATTGTGGAATCCGGTGAACACGCGGCTTGAGAAGTGACGGTCACATTTTGATTTTGCATCGCGCAGCTGAATAAGGTCGCGTGTGACGTCATTGGAAGGGGCGTGGGAGGGGTGACCTCAGTCACGTGAGCGTAAAGGGACCCCTTGCGAAATGACTTATGATGACGCAGTTTATAAAGACCACAATACAACAGTGATTTGGTGTGTGTGTGTGGGGGGGTTGTTTCTAAAAGCTACAAGGAAGAGAAAACAATATACTGTTCTGAAAGGTTGCGGAAGACGTACATCAAGTTGAGCTCATTTCAGAGACAGTACTGTTCCGGACTGGAGTTGAATATTGAGGAAAACATGCTTTTAAAAGCCCTAGAAAACTTCATAATTCTCACCGTCACCACACAAAATGTCAGAAGACCTTTGTGCACCTCACCGGACCTCAGTTCAGAGTTCGCACGCTTCCGAACTCATAGTATCCAAAAAAGTCACACAGAACTCAATAGTAAAACCACCACCACATAAAACCCGATGCTAGATTTACTTTGGCTTTTTATGTTCTGTTTTATGTCAAATGCACAAATACAAAATGAGAATATGTGCAAGTGGCTATAAGTAGGTCAAAACTGACATCCATAGCCTCATAAATGGGCAATGTTCTTGTCACTCACAAGGCCACACCCCTTAAAGGTACAGGCACACATTTGTTAGGACTTCCATCTTGTCCTATTTATTAATTTTGTATTGTCTTATATTAGGTTTTATTATGTTTTTCAATGAAAATTTTTTGGTTTTAAATCATGGCATTTTTTGAAAATTGTGGTTTTAGTACATCAGTAGTTTCCATGACTGCTGCAACGCTGGATTAGAAAAATGGCTTATTTTACGACAGTTCAACAGAAAAGAGAAGATATAAGACATGTGAATCATTTTAAACATGAAACATACACTTGAGACCTCTGCCAGGGCCATTGGAAGAAAAACTTTGTTTTAATGTTGTGACAATGTTAAATAGATTAGTCTCTGTGGCCTCTTCCACCGAGCTGAATGACAAGCCTGCAGACAGTTCGACATCAACCACGTCATAAAAACGCATGATTTGTGCATTATGCCAATAGCAGCCGTGCAAAAGTACTGAGATTAGCGGTGCAATTCTACATTATTCCACACTATTAGCAAAATTGCTGTGTTGTTTCACTTTACGTTACACAGGATTAGACACGCTGTGTGACCCTGACATGACTCGCCTTTTTATTTACTATTGATCTCACAGCTTTACTATAAATGGACTTGTAACTCGTTACGGCTCCCAACACTGTGCGTGTATGTGTGCTCATGCCTAAATTAAGGCATTTGTTTCAGTGAATTAATTTCCAGTGTAGAATGTTAAACTGCTGTCTATTGAGGACCGGTATCCAAAATTACAGCACATTTTATCACTTCTTTAAAGCTCATTATCACCAAAATTTTAAGCATATTTTCCCCATGTTACGTGTCAGCAGTATTCAGTCATTGTTACTATGGCATACTCATTTTTACGTTAACACAAAAAAATAATAATATTCTGGAGCAGCTTTGATACACGCTGGAAACCTGTCTTGACTTCAAATAAAGTTAAGAATTTTGACTCTAGTAAAGTGGCAAAGGTGTTTAGGTCAGGAATATCTGGTGCCCCAAAAAATACAAAACAGAATTTCTTGGATTATTTATGCATATACTTTACGTCAATGTCTATATTTACATATTGCATAAACCTGTAGTCCCCGATCCACAGATCAGCCCGCTTAATGAGAATAAAACAAAACCAATTTTATTGATCATCAGAGTTTGAAAGAAGTTATTTTTTTGAAAATCAGCACAGGTGCATCTGCTTGTGCCTCTGTGCAAATGTCAAACCATTCATCTCAAGCGAGACAGTAAAAAAGTAAGCAAAAAAAGTCATTTGTGTAGTGCAAGAAAAAAAAGGTCAAGTATTGTGTAATAAAGTAAACTACAGTTCACACACGAGTGATTGACCTTCTTTCTGTATAAATGTAAAGTAATACTAAAATGAATAGAGTTAAAATGTATGACATTGACAAAAGATGAAAATGTAAGACATTTTCACTATAATCATTAGGGTTGTGCCCAAAAAATTTATTCTCATAAGAATCGCGATTTTTATTTAGTACGATTCAGCATCGATTCTAAATGTCCCAAAATCGATTTAATTTTAATTATTTTATACTGTCTTGCCTTTGTCTGTGTGTGCCTTTATTTGGAGCGCTGTTCATGTTGTACCCGGTTTGGCCACTTAGGGGGCAGTGTGGTTCCACGCAGTCTCATATACTGTTAAGTTGTAGCCACATTAGAGATTAGAAGGAAAAAGTCCCAATCAAGTTATTCCAATAAAAGTTGTTTTTTTGCAATGTGGAGCCGTTCTTTTGAGTGATAAAAGTGCCGCGAGTAGTGTGCTAATTAGCATTAGCGAGTCAGACTGGAGTACATCTATACAATTCCTTACACATCTATAGATTGAAGCGAAAATCATTGTCAATCAAATCATTTTGAATCAAAAATCGATTATGAATCGAATCACAGGCCCAAAAATCGGAATAGAATTGTGAGACATTCAAAGATTCCCACCCCTAATAATCATAGTTTAAGTTAGTTTTATAACTGGAAGATGTAGTTGTAGTTAGTTTTTGCTATTTTTTTTAAGCATTTTAATTTTTACGTTATTTCGTTAGTCAATTTTTTTCCCGGTTTTAGTTATTTTTGCTAGTTTTCACTAACTATAACAACATTGGTTTGAGAAAAGTCTCAGGACAAGTTAAGTTTATAAACGGAGGTTGGGGACTGCTGGCGTAAATGACATCAAAGTCACATTTTCAGGCTCCATCTTGACTTGAGAATGATCTACCACCATGTGACGTTTCCTGGCCGCCTCTGTCTTAGGGTGAAAGTCCTCCCACTCGTGGGCTCATGAGCCACTATAGAGGTTCGACCCTGGCCCCTTGTCACAAGAGCTTGGACTCGTCGGAGGTGTTAGAATAGCATGAGGTGTTCTCGCGGGCTTGTTGTGGTCATGCGAGACTCGAGCCCTGCAGCTACAATGCTATCATCTGTTTTTTTAGGGCGGGGAGGGGCTTGTGGTTGTGATGATGTACTGTTTCTCTGCCACACTCACCCAAGAAACGTCATCGGGGCTTTCATCTTGACATGTTTATATACGCACGGTGGCTTCATGCGTGCAACTGAGACAGTAGTTAGAATTTGAGAGCTCCCGAGAGATAAATTGTCAGTTGCAACTTTTGATGATATTAACAAGTGGAAATGTGCTAAATCGGCCTGTTGCTGTCAAAGTCGCTCCCATAAATCTGTTAATCCTTTCAAAGGAAACTGTCTAAAGATGCTGCGCATGTCTACAAGACACATTGACTGCAGTCACATGCCCACACAGATGTGATTCATATGCAAATGTTTACAAAGTGAACGCGGGGCAGTGTATGTGTATTGTGTACAGTATAAATGGGATGAGATACATAGAATGGTGTTTGGATATATTAACGCTCTGGCGGGCGCCTGGCTTTATTTTTATTTTATTTCGAGAACATTTTTTGTTATTCCAATGGGTAGTATTGCAATGTGCAAAGGCAGTAAATGAGTCGCTAAGGACTTGATATTAAGGGCTCAGCTTTGGCTATTAAATAAAATCAATGTAATAGAAAATGATATGTAAAACACTCTGCCTTTTAATTCATTGACTCACAGCCATTTCCACTGAAGCAATCCCATTGCCTCCTAGCCGGCTGTTTTACTGGATTTTGACAGATTTTGCAAGGCCCACAGAACATTGTGTTCTATTGCTATAAAAAAAAAACGTGGAACCTACCAAAGTCTCTTCTTTGATCAGAAAAATAAAGTATATTTCTATCTGTTTCCGTTTTGCAGCAATTAGCTTTAAAATATAGCTAAGTTTCATCCATATTCACAAATCTATTTCAAATTGTGGAGAAAACAGCTTTGTTTCAACATGGCCCCGGTTGATCTCTTTTGCTCTGCTGCTCCCTGTTGGCAGTTTTTATAAAAACTACCATTTCTTCAACCGTTCTGTGCAGTTGAGAGGCTGCATCAAAGCCTTTTGTAGTCTAGCATAAAAAAATATATAAAAAAAAAACGTCTTGGGGACACTTAAAACATTTAAAATAGATTATATTTATACGTTTTTGGGAGCAAATGAGTTAATCACAAATGACAATCATATGGTAATGTGAGAAATTCTTAACACGGACTCAAAATTACAGTCACAGAAGACATAAAACAAAGTCCTAGCGCAATAGGCTACTCTTCCTATTTGAATACTTCCAGAAAATTCTGGTCGGAATTCTGTGTTCTATATGTGAAGTCAGAAACTTAAAAAAATATTTTTTTCCTCCAGATTTAACCTTCGGGGTATAGCTGTACCCTTAGGGGAGGATTAAATGTAGTTCTTTTCCCCATAGGTTAGCAATTCATTGGTATCGTTCTGTTAAAAAAAATCAAATACAAAGCACAATGCTCCTTGAAATAGGTTGAAACTGATGAGAAGGAAATTGGCCAAAATGCGCCAAACACTTTGTTGGACCACATAAAAAGAGCAATAATGCCCGATTGGCAAATTCGCAGTAAATTTGAATTGAATATTACTTTTGTCATTTCCAAGTTATTTCAATGACCTTCGTGGATTTTTTGTTTCTTTCAAAGGAGCACCCAAAAAATGTGTGCTCATGTGTAAATCAGAATCAATGCCGTAAACACCCTCATCACACTCTTCCCACCACATTGGAAGAATTCATTTGTGTTGTTTAATACCATCTAAATTGTAGTTTCGGATTCCCAGTTACACCTCACGCAGTCCCCAAGGGTGCGCATGAAGCCAGGCCGAGGAGGCCTTTTGGGCTGTTTTCGCTTGTAAATGTTAAACAGGGCTGAAGGAATTTAGTCACACACTGTGTTGCTTTTGGCTCAAAACTGGCATGTCGGGACTCCAGTGTCATCTGGGACATCCGTGTTACTGTACTAGAAACTATTCATCCATTTTCTTTATGAATGAGTACAACATTGAGAATGTACAACACTTCCTCCCGAGATATCGAGGTGATTCTTAGTGAGCACATCTTGACACAGGAGACTTGTAATGTATTAAGCAAAGGATTGTTCATGTTGACGTTTCTCCATCTTCAGCAGCTGTAAACAATTAGCCATAAGCCAGTTTAACCGGCCGCTAATGTTGATGAAAGACAAACAAACCGTCTGCTATCCGTGTCGTGTCGAGAGGCTCGAAAGCGGGCTATCCACAAGTTTAGCGGTGTTTACTCGTCACGTTGCCGGGTTTACAGAGGTTGTAAAAGTGCACACACCCGACCGGAATGTTTCGTATGCTCAAGCTAGCTAAGCTAGGCTATTCATACCAGGCTTGAGCCACCTAAAGTCTGATTCGGATGGTTACTAACATAAGGTGCATTCCACCAGGCAATTCATACTAGGCTTGGGCATAGTTGACACATTCGGTTTCTTTTTCGTAGACAGGCACATGTGCGCTCTGCGTAAAAAAATTAATAAATCGGCGCTTCTTCTTCCAGTCTAGTTTGCCGTGTTTGGGAATTTGGCAGAGCGCGCTGCACCTTGATGGGCATTCCCGTGTATCGAGGGCGTTTTCTGTTACATGCACCCGGCGCACCTGATAATGACACTTTAGATCAGGTGAAACCAGGCCTAAGTTGTGGCGCAGGTGGTATAATGGGATTTTAGTGGATTTGATTGCAGCGTAGGCTTTGGGCTCTGCTGATATTTGCGGCGGAGGATGTCATTTGTAAATATAAAAACAGTGTAGATGGCACTCTGAGTCACTGTAGAAATGAATTAATTCAACAAATTGTGCACGAGGAAATTTGTACCAATAAAAAAAACGGTGCACTTCATTAGATGATTCGTACCAGGCTTAGGCATAGTTGAAATAAAAGTCTGATTTGTTTGACTAGTGTGAGTTTTACAATCTAGGCTTAGTAACTTCAAAGAGTTATTACCCAACTTTTGCATGAGTTTAACTGGCTCTTCAATGAGGTTATAATTTTTTTTTAATCAGCAAAAATAATAATAACAATAATAATAGATTACCTCGCTGATGACAGCGACAAATTTGAGAGGTTGTATGATTTCTGATGGTCTGGCATGTGTGAGAAAGGGGTGTGTGTGGCTGCAAAGTGAAAGGAAAACAAAAGTAGATGGCACGGCAAACTTGTAAACGCGATGGCGGCGTGTAAAGTCTTCCAACGAGCGCGGCTGTGCTGCTAGAAAAACAAAGCGCAGCTTGTAAAAGGATTTTAATGGCACGGTCAGATTGGATTCTCTCACATCATGCAGCGATAGGTTGGACAAATTATGAGTTGGCGACGATTTCTAAGGCAACACAAGTCTTTTTTTTTGTTTCAATACTTGTATTTTTCCAGGCTTACTCCTTTGACACTGTCCTTTTTACACAAGGCTTTGACGTAATATTGTGGCATCTTAGGACGTTTTGGAACGAGCGCAAAATATGTGAGTTTTTCAGCGAATAGGTTTCACTTTAAAAAAAAAAATACAAGTTAGAACTGCAAGTACTCGAGGGATGACTTGTGATCATTGCCAACTTGCACGATAGAAGGAAAGAAAAAAAACAAAATCATCTCATTTGCAGAAATTCAGCGTTGATGCATGAAGCACAGACAATTCAGTACAGCTCCACCACATTATGTCCTACTGTATAATTAGTTGTGCAGCTTAAAGTATGGTGTTTAATTTCAGCCTAATTGAAAGATTGTTCCGACGACCAGCTCTGAGCCTCTGAGGAAGCCGCTGAAATAATGGAACATTGAATCATAATTTCCCCACTGGCGTTGGCAGCTATATCCACCCCCCCCCCCCAACTCCCTTCCCACTCATTCCTAATTCCGCGTGCATCTCCTCCTCAGAACCTAGAGAATGGGCTGCGTCCAATGTAAGGATAAAGACGCAGCAAAACACACCGACGAGCGCGACGCCGGCCTCTCGCACCACCCGGGCTACCGCTATGGCGCCGACCCCACGCCGCAGCACTACCCCCCCAACTTCGGGGTCACCACCATCCCCAATTACAACAACTTCCATGGCGGAGGAGGTGGCGGCGGCGGCGGCGGCGCTACGCAGGGGGTCACCGTCTTCGGAGGCGTGCACACGTCCTCGCAGTCGGGCACGCTGCGCTCACGAGGAGGAACAGGTGAGATTTCATCTGCAAAAAAAAAAAGAAAAAAAAAGACATCCAGCAGGGCTTTGACAGCTGTTTTAGTTTAGCTGCATCTTTGATGAGTGTATGTCCTCTGTGTTCTCGCCGTAATTAAAAAATGCTTGTGAAAATGTGTTTAGAGGCTCTGCTTGGATGCTCTGAAAGATGTTGAGATAATAGAGGAGAGGTTGGTGATAAAGCTTAGAAACCATTAAACAATGTATTTTGGAATACTTTATGGTCATTGTAAATATCCAGTTTGTTTTGGACCACAAATGGGTAGGGATAGACTATTGTCGGCCGGGCCTTTTTACGATTCTGATAGCCGATAAAGCTGGTATCTTACCGAGCGGTGAATGCTTGCGAACATAGCAAATTTGGGGTTTTCATCAGAATCTGTAAGATGTTCACAGTTTTTACTTGTTGCAAAGACATTTCGAACATATTCAAATGATTTTTCATTGACTGCGAAGATCTTTTGAAACCTTATACGAACCCTGAAAACCTGAAATTAGCTACAATTTGCATGCATTTGTCACTCTGTGAGATACAAGGAACTTTTCATTTATGGATTTATTTAAATTTCCATTTTATAAAATATGATGCTGACACTGGAAACTCTACACTTTATTTAATATATATATATATATATATATATATATATATATATATATATATATATATATATATATAAATGAATAGATTAGGAATTAATGTTGATTTTTTTTAAAAAACTTTATTTACAGTAGAAAACTTTAGGAGGCTATTTTCCTGCTTATTTTTTTAATTTAGCTCAATAGATGCTAATGACCCTGGAAGCTATGTACAAGTTATGTTATAATTTTTAAACAGAGTTGTCTATTCTTTATATGTTTAAAATTAAAAGTTGTTTTTTTTTCGGGACGCTAATATTTTCTCTTTTACTACAAATCAATATCGGCTTTGAAATATTGGTTAAATATCGGCCTCCTTGACTACTAATAATCGGTATCGGCCCTGAAAAAAAACTACACATGAGTCACATTCAGGACTTTCTATGAACCCTTGTGGACATAAAAAAAAAATCTGTAAGTAATCTGGACGTTCTGATGAATTTCTACTGGGCTGAGCTGTAATATACGCCGATCAGGCGGTTACTCCAGCTCACCCATCAGTTCCTTACATCGCATGAGCGCAACTTTAATGTGCTGAAAAAGCTTTAAAAATCCGTCTTAAAGTGCTTGTGCTTTTACATGAAACCATAAAGCCAAACCGTAAAGTATGCGCCAAGCGCAGGAGTCAAATCCAAGTCAAGAGTGTCATCTGCATAAACCAAAATGGTGGCCTCGGTTTACTATTTATACCCGCTTTCACCACTTCCTAAAGAATCCAGAAGAAGTCTCGTTGGCAGTGGAGTGTCAAGCAAAAATGTCGACTTTACTAAATGGAACAAAAATGCCATGTGTCAGCAAGTCCTACTTATAGTGGCACATTGTGAAGCACTTTAACCTTTTACGTGCCGCCATGCAGAAACTGCCCTACTTTTCAGGATTGCGAATGATCTCAAATGAGGCCCCCGAAACATTTTGTTTTGCCATTACCCGCCGCTCCTAATAGATTCAATGAGCCAGCGCAAGATGGATGTCCACTCGCTGCCAGTTAATGGAAAACAGCGTGACCCAAATGATCAGTGGAGCTCCGTGAAGCTCATCTGAGGGCCAGTAAGCAGAGATGCGGTACGCTACAGCGTGCGTTTCGTGGGCTTACTTGCGGGTTTGGAGAGTAACGGGATATATGTACCGCCGTTACGTAATCAGATTACAAAAGAAATGTAACTGTATTACATTACAGTTACAGGAAAAAACAGGTACATTTATTAAAAATGGGGATTACTTCGAGGGATTACAATTTCTACACACGGGGAGAGGGAGGGGAAGAGGGAGGGGGGAGGGGGGAGAGGTAGGGGGGGACGAAGGGAGGGGAGGGAGATTTTAAAGGGGGAGGGAGTGGGAGAGAGGGGAGAGAGAGGGAGGGGGAATGGGAGAGAGAGAGAGAGAGAGAGAGAGAGAGAGATTTTAAAGGGGGAGGGAGGGGAATGAGGGGAGGGGAGAGATGGGGGAGAGAAAGAGATTTTAAAGGGGGAGGGAGGGGGGAGAGAGAGGGGAGAGATGGAGGAGAGAGAGATGGGGAGAAAGAGAGAGAGGGAGGGGGGAGGGTGTGTGCGTGTGTGTGAGAGAGAGAGAGAGAGAGAGAGTATTTTTTATCAGGTAACTTGTAGCTACATTTACATTTTAAAAGTAACCCTGCCAACCCTACTTACTCGTATACTGCTGCATGAATTAACACCAGCTCTGCCTCTTTTTTTTTTTTTTTTTTTATTGGAGTCAGCATCTTATATTCGAATACGAAGTCACCACGGGAGGGCCACGTTCATCAAAAGATCAACAAGAAAGTTCTAAATGTTTTGATCAGAAACAACACGTCAGCATTGGTGTTTGCTCTTAGGCGATGCTATGAAGAATCACATAAATAAATCCAACACATTTGCAGGATGCGGTATGTATGCATGCTCTGTGAGCCTGACTAAAGAGAGGATTGGGGCCGTAGAAGGCCACTCATACATGCATGCATTTGTACAACGTGCTATATCTTCGCAAGCAAACGTTTTCAAGGACGGTAGACAAAACGATAAAGAAAAGGAACAGACTTTTTTGGAGTGAGTCTTGCCAAGATGAAGCTGCGCATTCCTCAACTTGTCTCTGTCCCTCCACACAACCGGCCGAGACTTACGGTCGCCCCGCGGCGCCTGCGTTCTATTCGAGGTTTCTTCCTTAGAGGGAGTTTTCCTTTACAGCTGTCACCAAGTATTTGCTCATGTGGAGTTCTTGCCTCGATTTAAGGCGATGGCAAAAGTCACTTGGATTTGCAGTACATATTCATTGAGTTGTGTTTTTGTTGTTTGCAATAAATTTGGGTGCAATAATTAAGCAATTCATCGACAACTAAATGATTGACAACTCTTTTTGTAATTGATTCATTATTTAATTTCAACTTAAATTTAAATAAACTTTCCGTTCCTTTCTTTGATCCTTCCTCGGGTCTCCTGTTAACCTCTAGCTGGATTCTGAAGTATTCGGTTTAGGCGAACGGTATGGGATTTTTAATAGTTCTTAGGTGAATTAATGAGTACACGCTCACACGCACACACACATTCACAGTCACCATAGCGCCGCCTGCTGGCGGGGCACTGTCCTTAAAACAAAAAAACTTCACTGCTTCTGTTCTTCCCCTTGAGCGATGGCGATTGCAACCAGATGACACTCTCAGTAGTTCCTTTGAGACCTGCTGATTTAATTACAAAAACATAATGCATCCATAGCGCGGGATAAAAGGAAACAATCATAGTAAAGATCAGAAGCCGCGTGTAGTTTGTGAAATAAAGCAGCAAATGAGATGAAAAAGAAAAAAAAAAGTGTGGGCGGCATTGACATTTCAAACAAGTGCCGCATATGTTCGGCATATGGACTGACCCAATAACAAAAACCACAAGAAAAAGCCTAACATGCTAAGGCCAGACTTATCACGAACCCAATAATGCCATCCACAGGCCAAAAACAAATCAACATCGACTCGAACCTGACACGCAAGATGGCGCAAGTCCATCCGCAAATCACTCCCTTAGCATGTGGCTTGGTTCTGCTTGCAGGGGTGACGCTGTTTGTGGCGCTGTACGACTACGAAGCCCGGACCGACGATGACCTCAGCTTCAGGAAAGGGGAGAGGTTCCAGATCCTCAACAGCACGTAAGCTTGAAAACATCTGCATTGAAGGGCGGGTCCCCCATCTCATGATCAATCTGGAAGTCACTGAAAAAAAGTATTGTGGGAGGGGGGGCATCATTTGGTTTGACATGGAGGACAATTTGCGCACGAATTTGTAAAAAAGTCACCCAAAAATGTTTTATTTGTTGGCCTAAGACTGTAATTTAAATTAAACAAAAAAATATAAATGGTTGATTATTTGTTAGGAAATACGAGCGTTCACCAATGCAAAATTTAATTAAAGGATTTTTTTTTTTCTGACAACACAATTTTCAAATAAATGCCCACTCTGTATTAAATGTAACTCATTATAGTATCTAATAAAATGTGTATTTCTCCTGGTCGAAACGAAACAATGATTCGTAAGGAATGTGTAGTTGTTTGTATTGATGGTCATAAGACCAGCACAGCTCCTATGCGCCCCTCACTTCCTGTCTGTCGTCGTACCCTGCAGAGAGGGTGACTGGTGGGAGGCACGCTCCCTTACCACAGGTGGAACTGGTTACATTCCCAGTAATTACGTCGCTCCGGTGGACTCCATCCAAGCCGAGGAGTGAGCACAACTTTTTAAAAAAATATTATTTCAACCATCATCTCACAGCATGTGCACTGAGAAATGAAAAGATGAATGACGATTTACAGTAACTTTATTTCCGCAGCTGGTATTTTGGCAAACTGGGCCGGAAGGATGCGGAGCGACAGCTGTTGTCCAATAGCAACGCTAGAGGCACGTTTCTCATCCGGGAGAGCGAAACAACCAAAGGTACACATGACACCTTTTTACTGGAAACATTTGCATCAAAAGCAACATCGTGTGACACCCCAGAGTACACGTTTATGTACATATGTGTGTATATACAATATGTGTATATATTAGGGTTGTCAGGCGATTCATTTTCTTTTCATCGTAATTAATGGCATGACTTCAATAGTTAATTTTAAATAGAAATATGGCTGCATCTTTTAGTCATCAATAGTAATTTCATAATACATCATAAAGTTGAGTTGAAATTAAAAAGATGTACTGTAAAAAAACGAGTGTGATATTGATTTGTGTTGAGGTCATTTTCTGCCACTAGATGGCATAATTGCATTTGTAAGACATTGACAGCTTAGTGCATTTTTCTTATCATATGAATCATATAATCTTTAACATGAAGTAACTTTTTTTAAATGGTCAAATACAACTTGACCCCAGTCTCCACAAATATATGCATAACTGCATTGTTAAATTCATAACTCCTAAATTTTGATGTGAACGTGTCTGCTGTATTGCGACTGGAATTCCCCCAGTACAGGCGTTAAAAAAATAATAATGGCGTTAAAGGAGCCTAAATTAATTAAAAATTAACACACTAATGGTGACACCCCTAGTATATTATTTCCTATGGGACACTGTTGGAAGTTCCATCGTACTTCAACTCATTCACTGCCATTGATGGCTATAAACAGCAAAAAATTCATTTGAACTATTTCTATTAGTTTTAATTTTTTTTCACTTTCGTTAACAAGAGTATGAAAACCTAGAATTTTTTATTGTACATTTAGAACAGATATGAAATTTGTGATTAATCGCGAGTTAACTAGTGAAGTCATGCAATCCATTACGATTAAAAACTTTAATCGCCTGACGTCCCGAATTTTTAATAATATTTTCTTTCTTTCTTTTTTTATTCTTTCACTGCCGTTGACGGCTATAAACGTCAAAAATTCATTTGAACTATTTCTATTAGTTTTAATTTTTTTTCACTTTTGTTAACAAGAGTATGAAAACCTAGAATTTTTTATTGTACATTTAGAACAAATATGAAATTTGTGATTAATCGCGAGTTAACTAGTGAAGTCATGCAATCCATTACGATTAAAAACTTTAATCGCCTGACGTCCCGAATTTTTAATAATATTTTCTTTCTTTCTTTTTTTATTCTTTCACTGCCGTTGACGGCTACAAACGTCAAAAATCGCCTCTTGCCCCTAATTTTTAATAATCTTTTCTTTTTTTCTTTTTTTTAATGAATTTATGTCAGTGAATGAGTTAATGACTCATGCATGTGGCTTTTAAAGAGATACCCATCTGCTCTCTGTTCCAGGTGCTTACTCCCTCTCCATCCAGGACTGGGACGACATCAAGGGAGACCACGTCAAACACTACAAGATCCGCAAACTGGACAGCGGCGGTTACTACATCACCACCAGAGCCCAGTTCGAGACGCTCCAGCAACTCGTGCACCACTACTCCGGTGAGCTTTGGCTACGGGTCTACATTTGGATGGGCGTCACATTGTACAGCCTGGTAGATGCGCTTCCCCTTCATGTCTCCGGCAGCGAGGGCGGCTGGGCTGTGCTGCCGGCTGATCGTGCCCTGCCACAAGGGCATGCCCCGTCTGACCGACCTGTCCGTCAAAACCAAAGACGTGTGGGAGATCCCGCGGGAGTCGCTGCAGCTCATCAAGCGCCTTGGCAATGGGCAGTTCGGGGAGGTCTGGATGGGTGAGTGTTGTTGGCACGTTGAAACATTGGCAACCTTAAAACACAAAATTTGTTTAAAAAAATAATACCGTAAATAAATAAATGCTGTTTACTCGTAGAATAGTATTAATTTAACAATTTTACACCACTGCAAATTTGACCTTCTATTATTTAAATTTTTTTTTTTTTTTTTTTTACAATTTGTATTTAAATAGCACTTACTGTAATATAGTGTAGTTCTACCCCACTGCAAATTTGAACCCAAATTTTTATAATTATTTACTACATTTACTTATACTGTTTTTCACGCCAAGATTTTTTTTAATGTAATGTTTGTAAAATATTTTGTGCTGTTTCATTTTTATATAGTTGTTCTGTCTTTTTTTTTTTTTTAAATTCTGACTTTAATCTCAGAAATCAGAATTCTGAGAATAAAATCAGAATTGGCCCAAATCTTCTTTGTTAAACCAGCAAGTTTAATACAAATATAAATTTAAAAAACACTCATCAAAGCTGAGCGTTGTTGTCAAGTAAAAGCATTTTGATTCATTTTATTAAAAATAATTCTAAAATATTGAAATGTTCACAACGTAACGGATTAAGACTAAAGGAGGATGACTAAAGTATCCAGTGAGTGTAGGCACAAATAATCTGTGACTGAGACGATTGTGATTTTTGCAGGCACGTGGAACGGCACCACCAAGGTGGCGGTGAAGACCCTGAAGCCGGGCACCATGTCGCCCGAGTCCTTCCTGGAGGAGGCTCAGATCATGAAGAAGCTGCGGCACGACAAGCTGGTGCAATTGTACGCCGTGGTTTCCGAGGAGCCCATCTACATCGTCACCGAGTACATGAACAAAGGTACGGCCGGATGCCATCAATATTACATACTTGTGCTCGTCTCCATGTGTACATAATTCATGGCCGCATACGAACCACACTGTGGGTGTCCTCCTCATATCGAACGGCGTCTCTGACTAGAGCGCTGACAGCAGGCGGGCTTCCCGTGCTTCCTCAGTCGCCACAGTGAATAAATAACGGCGCCAATAAAGTGTAACTTCAGTCCCAGCACTGATCTCACGTCACTTGTTTTTTATTCTTTCTGTTCTGTTGTTTTGGGTGAAAACGCACGCAAGTCAGACTTGATTTTACGGCAGCTTTCATCAAAGCAGGCCTATTAAAAAAAATGTTTTAAAAGAAAGAGAAAGGCATCTAATACCATTTCAGAGCAGCTTTTTGCAAGTGGAGCAAGTGGGTGTGTGAAAGGAAGCCAAACACTGAGTGAATTTGAAGGGCAATACACTTACCAGTCGCATGCAATGTGACTCTTCCCACATGGCACGACTCCAATAAAATCATTTATTCAAAGCAGCTTTTTTGCGGGTAAAGCAAGTGGGTGTGTGCAAGGCAGGCAAGCGGTGAGAAGAGAAATTCAAGGGAAATGCACACAACCGCATGTTGTAACTGCTCCCGAGTGGCATAACTTAGCCAATGAAATTATTTCACAGCCGTTGTTTGCAAGTGGAGTGAGTGGGTGTGTGTGAGGCAGGAAAGCAGTGAGAAGTCAAGGAAATAACAGCACATTGTAACGCCTTCCACTTGACAACTCAGCCAATCAAATTGTTAATTTAGAGCAGTTATATCACGTCAAACGATGTTCAGTATATGGTGGTGGGTTGGTGTATTTCTTTGACTTCTCTACTCACCGTTTGCCCACCTTGCACGCACCCACTTGCTTCACTCGCAAATAGGAGCTCTGAATGATCTATTTGATTAGCTGAAGGTTTGTCATACTGGGGGACTTAAAATGTACGTGATTGGTTTGTGTGTTTATCCACTCTTTGTGCTGAACCGCTTGCCCGCCTCGCACATACCCACTCACTCCGCCCACACAAAAATGCTCTTATTTAGCCATTGATTGACCAGGGTCGTGACATGAAGGAGGAGTTACAATGTGACAGGTTTGTTTTTCTGCAGTTATTTCCTTGACTTTTCTCTCCACACCACTTTCCCACCTCACACACACCCACTCACTCCACTTGCAGAAAAGTGCTCTGATTAAAACAGGATTTGGCGATTGGAGAGAGTTACAATGTACATGAGAGGTCAATATATAACTATGGCTTGTATCTTCACCGCTTGCCTGCCTTGCACACACCCACTTGCTCGACCTGCAATAAACAGTCTGTTGATTTGACAGAAGATAAAAGACATAACAGATATAAATAACGCTGTTTTCTGTGTTTCAGGGAGTTTGCTCGACTTCCTCAAAGATGGAGAAGGGCGAGGCCTGAAACTTCCGAATCTGGTGGACATGGCGGCTCAGGTGTGACATCATAGATAAAACTTTCTTTGATGCTCTTCAAACTGTTCGACAAAAACAAAATGCACAAAAATGCTTCTGTCACAATTTGAAAGGCTGCTTGTTTGGCGGGGCAACAAAGGGATGAATGTGGAACCATAAAACTGATTGATTCTCAATGTGAAATAATGGATAAGAACATTTTGTAATTCGTAAAAGCCTACTTCCAACAAAATGAGTGTGACTTGTGTGTGAGTTTGTGAATGCTTTCAGCTTTAATCCTTTTAAAAGCATTCCGTGATAAGATGAAAAAAAATAACAAAGTCAACTTCCCAGGTGGCAGCTGGCATGGCGTACATCGAGAGGATGAACTACATCCACAGAGACCTGCGCTCTGCCAACATCCTGGTCGGAGACAGTCTGGTCTGTAAGATTGCTGACTTCGGTCTGGCCAGGCTCATTGAGGACAACGAGTACACGGCGAGACAAGGTAGATTACGCTGATGAAAACGTATTCATTCCTTACTGGCAAATCTTCTCAAAAGGATGTGGTTGTCAGAGGAGATGCGTTCTGGTTTTTGCCGTTTTTGTATTTTTACAAATGAGCTAATAATTTGTCGCGGTCTGGGTAGCACATGCACACGTGGTCGCCGCATGGCAGCGCCATAAAACAATGCAAAAGCATGTTTGTGGCTGAAAAATGCAAAAGAAATGGGACGTGCTTTTCATTGGCGGCAGATGACATACATTGTGTTGAGTGGTTCACAAATGCTTTATTTATTATTTTATTTTATTATTTATTATTTATTATTTAATATTTATTTATTTATTTATTATTTATTTTTGGGGGCTAGTGGGGGCATTGGATTAGAGATTTTTCCCAATCCGATATTGATCAATTATGGAACTTCAGTTCTTCATATATATCAAGGACATGATAAAAACTCCACAATAAATAAATTCCAAATAAATTTTTGCGAAGGTACCAACTGGTTAAATAATTTCGTTTTTTCGAAAATCGATTTGATATTGATTATTAGATTTTTATTTTTTTTTTAATACAGCCCTATTTTTAATATCATTATCTCTGTCCTAAATTAAAACTTTTAACATTTTATGAATTGATGGAGTACATCCACCTTAAAATAATGTATGAAGCCCATCATGAAATTTTACCAAATAACATGCAAATCTGATTTGAAGAAGAACCCATATTTTTTCCAAACCTAAACAAAGAACAAAACACATTACATGCTATTTATTACAAGTTGTACTTTTTTTTGTCCTCTTTTCATTTCTTCTTTTTTAAGGAGTGAATTAAAAAAAATGAACTGATAAAGTCTTTAAGTGTTAATGTGTTTAAAAAAAAAAAAAAGGCTTTTTAAACCGGTCAGACGATTGGTTGGGCTCTAAATGTAAAATCTTCCAAATGTCATTCAATCTTTTTGAAGGTAATGCTAGGATGATTTTTCAGAAATGTTTTTAATAACCTTGAAAATGTAAGTCCTACTTTTTAGAAAAAATGCTAGCATGACGGGGTTTATTTTTGTGTGTGTGTGTGATTATTCGTAGGTGCAAAGTTTCCAATTAAGTGGACTGCACCCGAGGCGGCGCTCTACGGGAAGTTCACCATCAAGTCCGACGTGTGGTCCTTTGGCATCCTGCTCACAGAGCTTGTGACCAAGGGCCGGGTGCCCTATCCAGGTGCGTGTGGTGTGACTTTTTTTTTTTTTTGGTGCGCGCTCTCATCGCGTGTGAGCGTTGAAGTCTGCCGAAGCGTCAGAGGCTAAAAACGGATCAGCGTGTTGCATAATGTACGGTAACGTCTTGCATGATAAAACGACATCATCCCAGCCGAGTTTCATAGTGTGGGACAGTGAAACAACAGTCAGCATATAGTCTAAATGTCTTGCAGGATATGTAGAGTAAAGTATAATTTACTATAGTACAATAGTACCTGGACAAAACAAACCCCAAAAATTGACATGATGATTCTTCTTCTCCTCTAGTCCTCGTTCGGTCGGTGCTCTTGTAGTACTCCTTTGCAACAGAGCAAATAGCCAAGATGGCTGGAAGCTAAACCAAAATCGGTTCAAGCCTCTAAAAATAGACGGTGGACCAATTTTCCGTGTTGCGCGTGAGTGAGTTTTTCATGAATTATTAAAAGTGGAACTCTGTGTACTTCACTCCTGTCTCTGAAGAGACCACACTTGAGTTCAGTTAGTGATGTAATCCACATGGTCACAATATTGCTTTTTGTAATGTGTGTAAAACAAAAGGCACCAGAATACTCTCCGGTGGCAGAAAGTTATTGACTACAGATGAGTTGAAGTAAAAACAATGACTCCGGTTAAACCCTAAAAACACGGGTGTCAGAGTCTGGTCCTGATTTTCTCTACTCCAACACACCTGATTCAATGATCACGATCATTATTAGGCTTCTGCTGATGACCTTAAATATGAATCAGCTGTGTTGAACATGGGACAGTTGGATCCAAAATAACCCAAAAATGGAGTCAAGAAATGGGTCTTTTAGTGTAAAACAACTCTTAAATACTTGGGTCCAAAAATGGGGTCATTTTATATAAGACAATCCAGAAAGTTGGGTCAAATTGACCCATAAAGTGGATCGATCCATTTTGATCCATAATTGGGTCACCTTTGACCCAACTCTTTTTAGACTGTAGCAGAATTATTATTATTTTTTTACTAGCTGTCTGCCACCCACCCAAAATGGGTCCGCGACCCACTTTTGGGTCCCCACCCACCAGTTGAGAATCGCTGATCTATCCTGTCTTCCAACCTCTCTTTTGACAACAAAACTAAACCACACTGAGAACAACAGAATTAACTTATTTAATTAACAATCAAAGCCGAACTAGAAACAGGAATCGCAAGTCTGAAATGTTATGTAAGTATACAATATAAACTTGGGTTCAACTCCAGAATTGTTCCACTTTTAGATGTTCTACTGCAGTATTTAGGACCATCTATGATAAAATATGAGTTCTATTAAGCTTCAGTACCTGACCTAAATTACACAGTGAAAACGACCCACTGCGATCTGAATACAATCGCACTTTCCGTTTTTCTTTCCGCCGCCGCCAAGCACCAAAACGCTCTTTTCCCACCAGTACAAAAAAACAAATCAGCAACGAACTGCTTAAAGCCTTCCTTCACATGACCTCTTCCCCCCCATGCGGTCCAGGCATGAACAATCGCGAGGTGCTGGAGCAGGTGGAGCGGGGCTACCGCATGCCGTGCCCGCAGGACTGCCCCACGTCGCTGCACGAGCTCATGGTGCAGTGCTGGAAGAAAGACCCCGAGGAGAGGCCCACCTTCGAGTACCTGCAGGCCTTTTTGGAGGACTACTTCACTGCCACGGAGCCTCAGTACCAGCCGGGGGATAATCTCTGAGTGGCTTTTTCCCCAACTGGCCACCAGAGGGAGCCAGACACTCTGCTAGCTTCTTTTTCGCACCCAGGTGACTCCTTAACAAGCTGGTTTCCTCACCTCTTCCAAGCCACACACACACACATACTCACACACACACAAGATGACTATCAGGGAGATGGATGGGCCTGCCATGAATGCAAAAAGACGACAGTGTAACTTGTACGTAGTGTAAATAGAAAAATTGCTTGTTTACTTATTTCTGTTGGTACCATTCAACATTCTTACTTTTTGATATTTTTTGGGAAGCAGTTAATCCAAGGTGCATTGTAGGAGAACTTGTAGGTAGACTGAAAAGAGAAGTTCATGTTCGTAATAATGTCAAATGAACGGCCCCTATCACTTTGCCAGCCCCCCCCCCCCTCCCTTTTTTCTTTCTTTTTTTGAATCCTCAGACTGATGAGCAAATGTTGAGGCCTTGAGGTTCACAATTTACCAATTTTCCTACTTCTGATCAAATTCTGCAGTAGAAGTGCAACTCAGTACTGGAATTCACTCATGATAGCTGCTTCAAACCAAAGTACTGTAAAAATCCCGTGAATAACATATTTAAAAATAATAATAATAATAATAAATTGAATCACTGGTTTAGGACATATTCCATACACAACGAAACTCAATATGTTTCACATACTGTAATTAAAAGTACAGTATTTAAAATCAGTTACAAACTGAGTTAAGGAGATTTAAAAGAAAAGTGAAGAAATAAAAAATGTGCTTACTAAAATGATTAAATGGGCGTACTGTGCAAGAACAAAAAAAATTCAAAATATCTTGAAAGACCTTAATCATAGATATGAGAAAATTGTGTAGTTTATAACAAGGATTTAAAAGCATTGACACTTAATACCAGAAAATTAGTGGATCGTATTAGACACGTGTGTGTGTTATTCACGAGATTTTCCGGTAGTCGACTTCCTGTTGAATTTCAGGCCTGAATCCTTAAGACTTTTTTTTGTGTGACCTGTTATGACGCGTCCACCCAATGTTGTGTGCGATTGATGAAACTGGTGTCCAGGGCTGATTCCTTCCGACGGGCACCTTTGTGTACCTTTTTTTAAAACGTTTCTAACACAAACATTTTCAATAGAATGCACACGCTTGGATAACTTGTTGTCAAATGTTTTCGAACGTTTTGAGGCCTCCAAAAAGAGGCTGCTCTTGATTGTATATATATATAAAACAAAAAAAGTTACATTATTTTGAGTGGAATTATTTCTAGTTTTGTTTTTGTTTTTTGGGCGAGTCATTAAAAATTTTCGCCATGCTCAACCCACATGTAATCAAGAAAACTCAAATTCCTCGCAATTTTGCATCTTGTACTCAAAATTCTCATTTTGGAAGCAATCAGACAAAGTAGTCTGAGTAGTCCCTCTTTGAAGGATCTCCCGAAAAAGCAACATTTAGCATAAAATAGCAGTTTTGAACTGAAACATCAGACTCTTTTTGTCTTTTGGGTTAGATGTCTCTTGAGACTTTTTTTGTGGGTCTAATCATGATCGACATGCCCAGCAAATTTTACGCAAAAATCAAACTGGCTTCTTTGTCTAAAATCTCCAGGTCATGTCCATCTTTGAGGCATCCCTAGAAATGGCCAAAATGACCATAAAGTGGCCCCTTTGTACCAAAATGGTAGACTTCGTGTGCCTGAGATTCATGCCAATAAAATAAAAATGGCTTTTTTTGGCTACATTTTCAAAATCTCAAAGACAATTCTATCTTTGAGGAACTCCTGGAATCGACCAAAATGACCCCAAAATGTCCACTTCAAGCCAAAATGGTGGACTTCCTATCTCTTTTCAGGCATGACTTCTTGAGACTTTTTTTTTTTTGTGGGTCTCCTCATAATAGAAATGCCGACGACCAAATGTCATGTTACGAAGTGAAACTGGCTTTGAGGGCTGGATATTCTTTGTGGACTGCTACTACAGCTTCTCATTTTCTCAAGGAACTCTCATGTACTATATAACACCCGTTCTTGCCTTTTTCCTCTTTAGTAAGACTCTTCTATTGTAAGACAGGGTTTCCCAAACTGGATACGTACATCAACTTGAGAATTGACACCCTCCCCTCCACCATAACTGCATTTTGTGTTCCTGGCGCCAGTTTGGGAAACCCTGCTGTAAGGTAATGCCTTCTACTAATTGCCTAGTGAACTCTTCCACCATGCACCAACACAAAGTGCAAATGCAAGCAAGCACTTGAGTGGCCATGCAAGCAAAAAAAAAAAAAAAAAAAGTTTAAAAAATGATTTAAAAAAAAAACTGCCACTCAAAGAATGCCAAACATGCGTTCGAGACCAAACATGTTTACATCCTTTAAGAGTGTTTTGTGCGTCGATGCCTGCAGCGCTTGGGAGCGTTTCATGCCAACCTTTCCTGTGCGTGTCTTTTTACGTTGCTTTTTTTTTTTTTGTCGATATAATTTATTGTCTCTGTCTTATTACTTGTTAATGGTTTGAAATAAAAAAAAAAGGGGGAAAAAAAGCCTTGTCATCAACCATTTGGTGCGTCTTCTTTTGCAAGACTGCTGCAGAAATGTCAGCAGTGTCTGCTACGAACATTTCGTCTTCCTCCAATCTTGGCTTGCACGTCAGTCACTCGACGCCAACAGGACTAACGTAAAGGCAGCCTATATGTAAATCAGCTACAGCGCCATCCCAAGAACAATGATGGATGGCTTTTAATTGGCTGTCATTTAAATAAATGTGTACAACCTTTGAGGAGCTAAATGTTTTGTGTTGAAAAATCCCAAAAGACATTTAACCATTATCTTATATATGAGCTTATATATTATAAATTATGCATATTTTTTTAATGTTAATTTTTTTATTTATTATTATTTATTTATTTATTTTATATATTATTTTATTTTATAGGTCAAAAACTGGAATGGATTGAAATGGATTATTGTTCAATATATTATGTATTATAAAATATATGTAATATTTATACATAACTATCAAAGCTGTGTTTTACAAAAAAAACCACACTAAAAACACTTTTTTTTTTTAAATCAATGTTATAGTGCATATCGTCGCTGCTATGTGAAAAACACTTATGTCCTTTTTTTTTTTTTTTTTTTACATTTTTTATGTTTTTAGGATGAAACTGAATGCAGACATCCCAAAAACATAAAGAGAAAAAAATGGACATAAGATTTTTCACATGGCAACGACAATATGCAATCAAAAATACAGAAGATACATTTTGACTAATATTTAGTTTGACACTATCGTCTTGATCTTTTCTTTTTCTTTTTTTTATTAGAATATTACTGTGCTAACAGCATGCAGGGGAAAAAAACAGTTCTTCTAATACAGTAATATTCAAATATAAAGTAAATGTTGGTTTAAATATAAAAAAACATCTTTTTTTTAAATCTATAAAATATATTTGTATTGTTATAGAAAATATTGTTTATAATTTATTAATCCTTTTGCTCTGACATAAAAAAAGGATACTCTGTTTTATTTTAGCAATAGAGTACTAAAATAAACACTAAGGCAAAATTAGCAAGAACTATACAAAGTAGAAAACATCTTCTTGGTAAATGAAATGAGTCCTATTACCTAATATCATTATGTTCAAAAAAATAAACAATATGAATATTTAAAAGACGATATGTGTCGCACAAAAAGCGGCCTTTGGATCGTATTTGGATTGTGTGTTGATTAATGATAATAACAGCTTTGTCTGGAGCGTAGAAGCCTTTCTGGACAATCTGGCTTGGCAACACGCTCAGCTATTTGCTGGGCTGCGACTGGACTTGGGCGTGGAGAATTTGCATATAGCAGCAGCAGGAGCAACACACACACGCACGCACGCAAAGAATCCGGCGCTGGAGTCTGTTTGCGGAGATGTGCGACATACTGTGAAGGCGAGCAAAGTCGGCCGCGTTTGAGGAATTTTCTTCACACTGGTAAGCAGCTTTGGTGAAGAGTTTACTGAGGCGTTTTGGTGCTAATACATTTTGTTGTTGTCAGAATGGAGGGTGCAAACGCTTGGAAGGAGGAAGTGGAGCAACTTGAGCTTCCTTTGCCGCTCAAGTCTGAGGATGAGGATGATGAGAGCCAAACTGCCTTTCCACTTGCTTGCCACTACATGCACCAAACAAACGGTAAGGTGCAGATTCTAGACTAAACATAAAAATGGTGAATATTGAACCAAAGTCAAGTGGTTTAAAAAAAAAAATACTTTTCCCAATGCATTTCAATGGCCATCAATTAGATGTGGATTTTCACTATTCCTTACTCCCCGTGAATACGGAGTTTTCAATTTTAGTTTTTCTTTTTTTGTTCGATTTTGTTAACTGTTATAACCTTGATCAGCACATGATTTTATTATATTTATTATATTTTTAATATTATGGAAATGGAGAAACGTAATATATAAAACGCAAGATAAACATTATAAAAGCTGCCCCAAAAAAAACTTCATTCATTACCTTGTCTAAGAACTACCAGAAGAAAAAATAACAAAGTTAATAAAGAAATAGAAATGTTAAAAGAAACAAACCTACCAAATAAAATGAATGACAGTAAATGACTGTTTTTATTTTTGCTGGTATATCTCCTGTACTCTAAAGTCACAGCATTATTAGCAAAGGTTTCATGTACATTTGCATTTTCCATTTTGATGGACACAAATGGAAACTTCTTGCTACACTACTATTATCATGCAAATATCATATTCAATGACATTCGAACAGGGGTAAATTTAAAAAAAAAAGTTAAAAAGGCACCTTTTAAATTATATAATAATGAAAATAATAATAATCATCATTATTATTATTATAATAAATTATGTATTTATATTATTATATATTATTTATTATAATAATATATTGTACATTATTTCTAATAATAATAATCATCATCATCATATATTATAAATTATTATTATTATTATTATATATAATTTAGAAAGTGCAATTTTAAAAACTTTTTTACATAGACATTCTACATTTATTATTGTCTATTTATATAATGATAATAATAATAATAATATATTATAAATTATGTTTTACTGTATGTTATTATTATTATTGTATAAATAATTTAAATGGTATCACACAATGGTATTATTTATTTATAATAATAATTATATATTATAAATTATTTATATTATTATATTAGATTATTTAGGATGACACTCATTTTAAATAATTGAATGACTATTTTAAAAAAAAATACAGTAAATGAGTATTCAATGTATGTAGCATTAGTAGGAAAATGGAAAATACCAAATACAAGAACAGCATAAAGGTGGAATTAAAAGAAAATGTTCAATCTAATTGAACCAACTAGATAAAGAAACAGAAGATTAAGTTGTTGCGTGATCAATAATGAACATAGTCCATTTATGCTGCAGCAAATTTGAGCAAACCGGTGTAATATTGAAAGTGTTTATACCCACAGACTTGCACCCTGCGATGTCTCATGACTTGAGTCACCACTCTGCTCTGTGCTGCCAACGGTGCAGAAGCCCCGAGCCGCCCTCCCAAAACTGGTAAGACGACTACAACAAATTTGACACCAGGTTTTGCAATACAGTAGTTGGTAGTAATGAAGTAGAAATATGTTGTTACTGTACTTTATTCTTTTTCAAACCCGTCAACCTTTTGTGTGTCAGGCTACGACGTCAGGTGACGCCGAGCGTCTCGGTGAACGTGCCGCATTTCTCTGTGCCACCGGAGGAGCTCATATCGAGGGTCGGCGGTGTGACGAGGATACAGACGGCGGCCTCCTCGGCGGCGGCGCACGTACAACAGAGACGAGGAAGCCTGCCAAAGGAGTCGAGTGAGTCTCTGTTGTGATTTGGCGCTCAACATCTCATTACAGCACATTATTCCCGTAACTTCTTAATGTCTCGCCCCGTGTGACGTTCTGAAACCATTGACTGGTACAGGAGGGGCGGGGCTAAGATAAGAGGTGACATAAATTGTAGTCAAACATTAATGTCAAGTCACCATCAAATGAAATGTACACAACACATTATTCATCATTTCTGTATTTGCATAAGTAAAAAAAAAAAAAGAAAAGAAAATAAATTAAATGAATAGATGAGAAAATGTCATAATTGTCCAGTATCGTGGAATTAAAAGTATAAGATAAGAAAATGTAACTGTGTACTTGTTTTTTTTACTTATGAGGAATATAAAAACTATTGATTTTGTGGTCAGGAAAGATCTTCATCACCCACTCCTCGGACTTGTCTCGTGAGATGATCGGCCTCGTTGACTTCCTGTCCAAACATGGCTTCCAACCTTCCGTAAAGCAAACTTCTTTTTCAAGAAACAGAAATATGTTTTTATTTTTATGTAAAGTTGTGCCTTAAGATACAAGTTGAATTTGCCATGCTCTTAACTTTAAACACTCACATATCAGATCTTCTTTTTCCATTGAAATGAATGGAATCACCATTAATCTGTTCCAGCTCCAACCCCCGCAAAAAGAAAAAAAAAATATATATATATATAGATATATATATATATAGATATATAGATTTTTTTTTTTTTTACAAGGAAAATAGCTCTCCATATTTTTATACTTAATAAAAAATTGTAGTGATAACATAATTGTAAATGTGTTGCTTCCTCTTCTGCTGTGTGTGCCTTGACCACATGGGGGCAGCACAATATCGACACGTATAGATATACTTAAATGTATGCCTCTAAGTACAGTAGTTGTTGCCACCATTTGGGTTCATTATATTTTTCTTTTAGGTTATAACGACACCAATATTCGTTAGCCTGTCTATTGCATTTTACATTATTTGTTAGCAATAGGCTAAGATGACTTTCCCTTGTGGTTGTTTTTGAATAAACAATGCATAATTCTCTGTCTTTTTTCTTATTTGGTAACAAACAACTGGAGTGCCAATAAACCGCTTGAAGACTTTTTTTTTGTTTTGTTTACAATCTGCCAAGCGGCTGCTTGTCTTGGCGTCGGGTTCACTGCCTCCAAACAACACACAAAGTGTATCTCAAATTTTGCTTGCAAGTCAATGCAAAAACTGTCCAAACAGCGAATAGTGGGACACTCGTATCTCAAGGCACCGCTGTAATATATAAAAACTTTGTAATGCTAGAATGTTAATGACACAGATGGACACAGTTGATGGGCCCCTTACAAATATGGACATCGCCACCTGGGAGGACGCCATCATTAAAGACGTATGTGAATGCCACGTCTTTTCTTTTTTTCTTGCCCTAAAGTATTCCAACGATGATATTTATTTTCCTGACAGCCATCCATCCCCATCATTGTGGCAATCAGTCCGCGTTACAAGGCAGACATTGAAGGCCGAGTTGTACGCACCCGCGCTCTGCACACTAAATACATTCACTCCATGGTAAGGCATACACCGCATAGGAAAAGTCCACACACCCCTGTCCAAATGGCTGTTTTTTGTCATATAAAAAAAAATGGAGCAAAATAAATCATCAATCATCAAAGTGACCTATGACCTGTATAACTCGATAAAAAAAATAACAATTTTGAGATGGGATGTAAAATGAAACAAGATAATGTTATAATTGGGGATGGGATGTGTGTATATATAAAAATTATAACTTCTGCTTATTTTTTTAGATGCAGCATGAATTCATCCAACAGGGCAGCTTGAACCTCCGTTTCATCCCGGTGCTCTTCCTCGACGTCTCCCAGGTTACATTCTCCTCCGCGTTGTTCGATTGACGACGTACCCTGCTTAGAGTTTGTCCGCGCTGTGTCGCCGTGCAGAAGGACGTTCCGAGCTGGCTTCAGAACACTCGTGTCTACCGCTGGCCCCGGGACACGGACGATCTGTTGCTGCGACTGCTGAGGGAGGAGAGGTTTGCTCCTCCTCCTGTGCCGGTGGAGCTCAGCGTCATCATCACAACCGCAGCTGCCACTCCTTGACTCCTACTATTATATCTCCGGATGGATCATTACAGAATTGGAGGACAATTTAAGCAGCAAAAATGTATTTAATGTTTTGTTTGTTTGTCTTCGGGGCGTTAATAAACTAGCGTCAGAGCAGAAGTACGGCTATTTGAAATATGTCTGTGATTAGAAGGAAAACATCAACAATCATACCAAAAAAATTGGTCATTAAGATATATAATTAAAATATATACAATTAAAATACCACAGAGTGCAATTATTATTATTATTATTGGCAGCTTCGACTGAGGAAATGTAATTTGAAGCGCAAGTGTTTTGAGTTACAACGTTAAAACTGCACTATGGTTTTGTCTCACTAGGGGCGCTCTTTCCTGCTAAGTCATTTGACACCCCCCCCCCACCCTCCAGCACCCCCACTCTTGACCTCCAAAAAAGGCGTGTGAGAGCAGCCGGGACTAAGAATAACCCTTCTGCGGCGTTAAGTGACCCCGTCGTGTTGTGTTCCGTGTTCTACCCCGTGCAAATATCAACCGCCCCCCCACCCCCCAACCCGTTCCCCTCGGTCAATGCCTCAGCACTGGCAGCTCCACATGCACCCGTAAACTGCACTTGTTTATCATTTTTATAACTCCAAAGAAGAAGAAGTGATCAGCTATGGAATAATTGACTTACCCGGACTTGATTTGTGCCAAAATCCAAAGGATTCTAGTGGTCAACATGGCTGACGGTAGGCTTGATTGGCATGATTTGTATGTGAGCTCAAGTCTTCTTGGCCATTAGAAAAATGTTAAATATGTATTTAAAATGCACTAAATGGCTGCAAGAATCATCATTATCCATGCGTGGTGTCAAGACTTAGCTGGATTTACTTTTCATTTTAAAATGGGAAATCCCCAAAGTAGCACCAGTTGAATGTATGTTCGAATAAGTGCTAAATATATTAAATGACATGGTCTTATTAGGCTCCACCTCCCTTTTATCTTATTTTGTAACTTCCAAATTCATCTCTTGAAATATATCAGTGATGTACTGTTTACGTCAAATTGTCATTTTTGGCTGTACCTGGACACTTCTTTGGCCAGTTGAAACCAATTGAAACTACATGTTGTTAGCTTCATCATATGATGCTTTTAATCTACAAGCCAGTAAAAAATATCAATGCACTTGCTAAAAAAAATTCTTGTTAACCAAAAACATTTGACTATAATAATGATAACATAATTGCTACCTACTGGTTCCAGGTTTAAAAAATAAATAAATAAATGAAATACTTGTGTGCTTGCCATTTTTTTTCCCTTTAGCTTAATAATATAATTCCCAAAGTTGTTTTTAACTTACTGTTTCCAAATCAATTCAAAATAGCAATGTATACTTGCTAAAATAGAAATCATTACAAAAATCTTGTTTTCTGAAAACTCTATTATATGATTTAGTTGATGATTAATAATAATAAAAAAAAGACCAGTGCACTTACTAAAATTGTGTTTTTTGTTGTTTTCAAATAACGACAGGCAACTGTGCTATTAGTCTCATTGTTAGCCTAATAACATAACTGCCAAAGTGATTTTTTACTTATTGCTTCAAAATCAATGCAAAATATCAATATACTTGGAAGAAAAAAAAAATTCTCTCTTTCCGAAAACATTCAAATATGACTTCATTATTTGTAACATTTTTATTAGGCTAATTTTTAGCCTAATAGCATAGCGTAATTGCCCAAGTTCCATTTACTGTTACCAAATTAATTAAACATACTAGTTTACATGCAAATGCATTCAAACATGACTTTAGCAACTATGCTATTAGGTGATGGACATATTTATTTATTTATAATTCCTTGTTTACGCAATTGAATAAATTAAATTTGGGTTTATAAGCAACAAGAATATAGAAAAATCAAACAAGGGATGAAGATTATTACTATTCTCATTATTATTATCATTGAATGTTATTAAAAAAGTGTCTAGTATTAGTGTTTTGTAGATATCCCTGCATGCAACAGTGACAAAAATTGTCATGCCTCCGAGGCAAGTGTGTTGAAAGCACTGTTACTATAAATACAAACTATCATGTATCGTGGGCATTAGCGAAAAGCTAAGCAGACGCATGATGCGGGCACTCAACTCTGTATTATTTATAACCCTTCAAATCATTTTTTAATATAGGGAAGAAACTGATGACTGAATCAGTGGATAATAGGGTTTCGGGCCTCAGGCAACTGAATGAGTTTATTAAATGCAGTAAATTGGCTTGAAAAAATGGAGTCTAGTGGTCGTTATGTGTAGTGCTACTTTTGAGGGGGGGGGGGGTGCATTTTTTTCTTAAAAAATTATAGTTAATAAATTCCAATTATTTGCAGTGCAATTTATGCTGTATTCATGAAGATACATTATGTTGTTTTTGCACAGTATTATTGCATAATTCCACAGACAGACACAATTTTAAGACTCAAGTTACAATAATGTATATCAAATAAAAATATCAAAAGTCATTTTGATGTATGGTGGAAATGTCAGTTTTACAAAGACTATTGCTCTTTTTCCCCCACATCAAGGGGCTCAAACTGCCAATGGGTCCCCAACAGCAGCAGCAGCATGTGGCTCAATTAAGTCCAAAGCCGTGATGGTGCTGAACAAGCTTCGAGTGTCTGTGGAGCTGCTCATTGCTCTGGCCGCTCTCTTGTGCTGGCTGACGGTGGGCGTGGTCATGTTTGACTTTGTGGAGTACAAGGCAGTACCAGGTGGGTTATCATTAACCATTCATAATAATAATAATTTCAACAAAAACAATGGGGACCTTGCAACGGTTGCTGCTCGGGCCCTAACTTGCGCTGCGAGCAAAATTCGACATTTAAAAATATCATAGCTCACTTTCTGTACATTATAGGATATGACTGCGATGTAATTTTTTTTTCGTCTTAGGGTGCTTCATGTGCATCCCAATTTTCGTAGGCCTAGTTGAAAGTTGAAATTTTTTTAAGAATGTCAAAAAAAAGTGACGGAATGACAATACAAATATCTATTGTGTGCTGTTATTAACTTTTAAACATGTTTTGTGACGTCTAAGATATCCAGCACATCATGTCGGACCCGGTCCAAGCTGCGTATGATGCCGCGGAGGAAGTGTCAAATCTGGTCAACAAGTTCCAAGGTGACCTAATAGCTTAGCGTTGGCATTAAATAGCATTAGCTGCCAGGCTTGTGACTTTTCTGCTCCTTCCTAGAATGTGCACCTGACTTAAGCAACCCCGTGTCTGCAGCCTCGTACGCGCTGGACGAAATAGGCCACGCTAAAGACAAATTCGTGCAATATTTCTCCGACGAGGAAGGTACAGTGTCGTAGACTAATCATGAATTCAAGTCTGAAAATGAATTATCACTCCCTTCCTTATATCACATTTCCCCACTAGAAAAAAAAATCCTCCCTCAAATAAATGCTTGTGCAATTGTCCTCCTGAATGCAGACGTCTTCTACCTGAGTTACGTGGATCCGGTGGTGATAGGCCGAGGACTTTTCCATTCCACCAATGAGTTTGTGTGCGGGGGGGCGGCATCCCTCAGGGACACACTTTGTGCTGCTATGGACGCCATGTTATATTCTATAGCACACATCAGTAAAGGTTAGTCAACACCGGTTAGAATAAACACCTCCCCTTAATATTTATTCTCCACACTTTCTCCTCAGAAGAATACATGCCTTTCTCAAATAAAAACCTCACCTTGCCCTGACAGTAAATGCCTCCCTCAGATAAACGCCTCATGGTTTCCCCCAGACCAAAAATTGCCTTGCTCAAATGAACATCTAATTTTTGTCCCCAGACAAATAAATACCTCCTTTAAGTAAATGGTTCACCATTTCCCGGATATTTCACTCTAATAAGCACCTCAATTCCTCTTCTCCCATATACAAATAAACACCACCTTCAAATAAATACCCCCTTAAATATTTCACTTTTCTCCAGACAAATAAATGCCTCTCACATACCTTACGCCTTACTTTTAAATCAGCAACCTAAACCCCTCCCTCAAATAAATCCCTCACTTTTTCTCCAGTGACAAATAAACACTCCCTTTAAATAAACTCCTCACTTCTTCGCCCTGAAAAATACTTTGTAATCGCCCCACATTCTCCCAGACAAATGAAAGCCTCACTTTTCCCATTAAAATTAACGCCTCTTTCAAATAACCCCCCTCCCTTATTTCATTTCATCCAAATAAACACCTGACTCAAATAAATGTCTCACTTGAGCCCTGTGACAAATAAACACCTCCTTCAAATAAACACCTCTTTTCCCCGACAAATAAACGTATCACTTTTCTCCAAGAAACATAAATTCCTTCCTTTCACCCTGACAAATTCATGCCTCCCTCAAATTAATGCCTCACTTTATCCTGAACAAATAAATAAATAACAATTAACTCATTCATTGGCATTGACGACTATAGACGTAAAAAAAATTCATTTGAACTATTTCTATTAGTTGAACATTTTTTTCCCACTTTTGTTGACAACAGTTTGAAAACCTAGAAGAAAAAATTATTGGACATTTAGAACAAATATAAAATTTGCTAACAACAACAGCAGAACTTACAGAAGCACATTTCTTGATTTGTGAAGAGGTCCTGGTGCAGTTTTGAAGATGATTTTGGGTTGAGACGATTAATATACTGTATGTTCCAATTAACTTTTGGTGGCTCCACAGTGTTGAGTTCTGCTACAATAGACCCGAGCTTCCTGGATCTGGTTCCGTGGTGCAGAGGATTGTTCTCCTGCACCAACGACTTTATGTGCAGCTGGCTGGGCTCCATTCAGCAGTTCTTCTGTGGCATCTTGGACTCTGTTCTGGATCTAGTTAAAGGTATTTGCTCATTTCTTGAATTCAAGGGGGACTTTTCAGTTTTAATGATGCCTTCCAACAAACCAAAATTATTTTTTTCCTCCCCGCTTTCAGGAAGCGTTGACATGAGCTTTTTGGACCCTGTGGCATTCGGCAGGAACGTCATCAGTGTTACAAATGACGCTGTCAATAAAATAAAAGACGGCCTTCAGGAAGTGATGACTGTCACCACAGACGGCGTGGTTGATATAGTCAACGGTACGTGCTTGTCACTAATAAGCTACAGTATGTGTAGTGAAGGAAAATGGATGGAAGTCTTGACTTTTATTACCAAGAAAGTAAAAATAATTTGAAGTTAAGGAGTTCACTTCCCAGCAAACCGAGCTACACTGTGTTAAATTGTGTTAGGAATTATGAGGATTATGTTGGTTTGGGGAATAGGAATTACAGTTACTTGAAACTTCTAGATGATCAAATTCAGCGTAGGATCATAATCCCTACGTAAAATATCTTTTCATCAGACCTGAGATTCACATTCACTTTGAATATGTGCACACCTACCACAAGGGGGCGCAAATTCCCCACATAATCGTCCAATGTTTATCAGGTCATGGACTTAGAAAACCAATTCAGGCAGCAAATTGTTTGTTTGTTTTTTGCACTGTCACCACAGAGTTAACAGTGACTCTGTACAAATAAATAATAATAATAAAAAAATGTTTTTAAAAAGTCAATAAATCATTTCTGACATGTCCTTAATCAGACATCCAGGAAGTGGTCTACTTCAGCCCCTCAGCCGTCCTGAACAGGACTGCCGAAATCATCGCCGAGCAGTACCAGATGCTCGTCGCCGCCATTTCCGGGGTCCTGCCCGACTTCGACCCCACAAAAGCGGTGCAAGATGCCATGCTGGAGCTGACAGACAAGAAGGATTTGTTTGTGGCTTACATGTCCGCCATGATTGTGGGCGAGCAAGGTAGAGCAAATCTTTTTCTTTCTTTTTTTCTTTCTTTCTTTCTTTCTTTCTTTCTTTCTTTCTTTCTTTCTTTCTTTGGCAAGGAGGATTTACTCAATGTCAGATTTTTATTTTTAATTAAATATCATTGGCTGGTATCAATACCAAAAACCAAACAAACACTTCTAAAAATGCTAACGTTTTTACTTAGTTAAAGTGAAATACAACTGAAGCGAACTTACCAAATGTGCTGAATTCAAGAAAATAAAAAGTAACGTAATGTGTTCACAGTTTGAGTTTAGTTCAGTGATTCTCTCACATGCCACTAGAGGGAGTTCCAGTACCTTCATAATGATTCACATTTGTCTTTTTGTTTGTTTTCCAGCTGAACCTATGGCTACGCCGCCTGAGGATGTCATCCTTAAAAAAGGTTTAAAATTATATATTTTTTTAATTCCATCTACTGGTAAATAAGTTACATTCTGTTGTTGTTTCTCTTGATTTAGATGAAAGTGCAGCACCTCACTCAGAGATACCGATGGTGAAACGCAAAGGTAAGACTATTTTGTCATGTGCGTGCTTGTGTCTTTAAATTATGGCTCATTAACACATCTTTAAAATGCAGGTGAATTTCTGCCACCGTATGCAAGAGGTAAGACCTTTTTTTTTTATGCCAATACAAATAGCATTGTTTTTGATGCAGTGAAACCTTCAAAGTAGAATACAAACAAATATTTTCCCCCATAGAAAGTGCATAGTTAGGCCTTTTTATTTAAAAAAAATATTATTTTTTCAATTTTTAAGCACAACGCAGTGAATAACTGGTTAGCCCATCTGCTTCACAGTTATGAGATTCGGGTTTGAATCTGGGCTTCCTGGGGTTTTTCCCCCTCCATGTATTCTGGCTTCCTCTAAAAAAAAACAATAAAAAAAAAACATGTTAGTTTGTTTGAAGACTGAAATCTAACGAGGATAAGCACTATGGAAATTGATAGATGGATTTATGGGTGTGTTCAATTTTGGTGGTTCCACTATATTCTACGCATGTAAAGAATATTTTTACTGATTTATTATCATTTAACACTGATTTAAATAAAGTGTGTTGTTATGTGTGTGTGTGTGTGTGTGTGTTTGTTAAACGTGTACACCAAACTTAACAGTTAAAAGGTACTGGGGGTCCTCAGGTTTATGATGTTTGGAGGTTAGGAACTAACTCACCCGGTCAGTTATCAACATACTTATTGTTTTCATATTTATGATTTTTCCTCCCCGATCTTCTAAGAAAACAGTCAATGCCAACGATTGTAAATGTCCAATTTTTTCGATCGCCAATCCTTGAGTGTGGTGTCTTGTTTGGGGGTTACGATTATCGTGACATCGCTTATATGTGTGCTGTGTTGGACATCTTGAGTGAGCCACGCACTGTAAGAGCAGTGAGCACATCCATTCCAATTTTTTCCTCTCATCATGAGTGGGTTAGCTAACTTTTTTTCTTTCTTTTTTTATCAATTAATGTGTTAAAAATTGTGAACTGCTGTTGGAACTGAACCGAGGACCCCTTGTAAATATTACCCTAAAAACATGCATGTTGCCCTTTTTGTAATCACAACAAAACAGCATGAACATGGGACCAAATACTGTATACATCACAACTGTATTTTTGTAAATATTTTCATGGGACAACACTGAATAAATGACACTTTGCTACAATGTAAAGCCAGTGTACAATATAGATAACAGTGTACATTTACTGTCCCTTCAAAATAACTCAACACACGGCAACAAAAGTGACAACACCCCTAGGTAAAAATGTCCAAATTAGGCTCAATTAGCCATTCCCATGTGAAGGTCTCAAATGTGGATGGTGAGCAGGTGTATTAAATTTGGTTCATGGTTTTGTGAAATCTTGTGTACTTTGAAAGTGATGCACTGCAACGTCCAAGCATCTTATGTACAACAGCTTGCCTCCGCCGCACTGTGTGTTTGTACGGGATAGCAAATGTATTCCATGTGACACTAATGTAAGCACGTTATGTGTGTAATAAACATGTGGTTGCGTGTCTCATTCCACCTCATCCCACCCGTAAACATATAAACCGTGTGTGATAAAACGGTGACATTACGAGCTGGTGGTACAGTTGCAGCGGTGATGGTGATGATGCACGAGGCTAAAGTCCACCAACAAGGCAAAGAAGACAATAAAGCATCCGAGGAGGACGAGGGTATTTGTGTTTTCAACAGATTCAAAGTGCATCCAGAAAGTATTTGTAGCGCTTCACTTTTATATTTTTGTTAGTATATATAAACAACACTTTGACACAATGAACAGTTGGGTCAAAAATAACCCAAATTGGGCCAAGAATGGACAGACAAGTTGAGTAAAACTAAATTATTAACCCACAAAACAACCAATTTTTGGGGGTTAATTGAATAACCTAATTGGGTCAAAAATAAACCGACCCAACTTCTTGAGTTATTTTAAGTTGGGTCAATAAATTGGGTTGCTTTGTGGGTTATGACTTTAACCCAACTTTTGGGTTAATTTGAATAACCCAATTGAATTGGGTGACAAGTGAACCGACCCAACTTTAGAAGTTATTTAACCCAAAACTTTTTTATTTATTTGAAGTTGGGTCAGAAAATTGGGTTGGTTTGTGGGTTATGACTTCAACGCAACTTTTGGAGTTAATTTGAATAACCCAATTGAATTGGGTGAAAAATTAACCGACCCAACTTTTGGAGTTATTTAACCCAAAAACTTTTTGATTTATTTAAGTTGGGTCAGAAAATTGGGTTGGTTTGTGGGTTATGACTTTAAACCAACTTTTTGGGTTAGTTGAATAACCCAATTGAATTGGGTGAAAAATGAACTGAAGTTTTTGTTATTTAACCCAAAATGTTGGGTCAAATTAAAGTAATAACCTACAAAGAAACCCAATTATATAGGCTGTTATGTGTGTTATTCATTTGACCAACTTTTTTTTTTAGGTAAATTGAATAATCCAAAAAGTTGGGTCGGTCCCTTTTTGACCCAATTTGTGTTATTCTTGACCCAACTGTTTTTAGAGTGCAATCATTTTAAATTGATTGGTTTCTCAAAATACAACCATTGAAACCCCTAGCAACAAAAGCGAGTACACCCCTGAGTGAAACATTTTGAAAATGCCCAAAGTGTAACATTTAGTGTGGCCGCCATTATTTACTCGCTGCAAAAGGTAACACTGTTCTCACTGCAGAAATGTGAGGGGTGTGTTCACTTTTGTGAGGTACTGTGGATACTGTCCGGATGCACTGGAGAGAAAAGTGATGACGAAGAGAGATTTAAATGTGTCGCTATCGCATCACTAGTGGAACACGTCGACGCATCACTGGACATCCAAGAGAAGGAGGAGGAGGAGGCGGCGGATGATGAAGAGGAGCAGCAGCTGCAAGGAAATGGAGAGGAAGGAGAGAAAGGACAAGCGGAGGTGACAGAGGAGGAGGTAGAAGCAGGGGAAGAGGAGGTGACTGAAGTGGAAGGTGTGTTGAGAGTGGAGGTGGTCGAAGCTGTGGAAGTCCTGTTCATTGGAGAGGAGGAAGAGGACATCCCTTTCGATGGAGAGGAGGAAGATGAGAAGATGACAACCTTTGATGCTAGTGATGACGACGCCGAGATGGAGTCCACAACAGAAGGTGAGGAGGAGCAGGACGAAGAAGATGAGGAGTTGACCACTGCAGTTGAAGATGAGGAGGAGGACAAGGAAACAGGAACTCTTGATGATGATGATGATGATGAGGAGGAGGCATTAACAACTTCAGCTGGTGAGGAGGATGAAGATGAGCAAACTGCAACCACAGATGACCATGATGAAGATGAAGAGGAGGAGACCAAAGAGGAGAAGACAACAACATTAGATGAGGAAGAGATAATGGTAGATGATGTTGATGAAAAGAAGAAAACAATTGAAGAAGAGGAGGAGGAGGATGAAGAAGATGAGAAAACAACTTTAGCTAACAAAGAGGAGACTCTTAAGCGAGATGATCACAATGAGGAAGTGGAAGAGACTACAACATTGGAGGAGGAGGAGGTGGAGATAACAACAATAGATGATGTTGATGAAGATGAGGAGGATGACGAAGAAGATGAGAAAACAACATTAGTTGATGAAGAGGAGCGGACCCTAACCATAGATGATCACGATGAAGAGGAGGAGACGTCAACATTAGATGGAGAGAAAGATGAGGAGGCAACAACAGTTGATGACGATGAAGATGATGATGATGGTGGAGAGGAGAAAACTACCAAAGGTGATGAGGAGGAAGATGAAGGCTATGAGGAGGAGGAGGAGATAACAATGGTAGATTATGATGATGATGAAGTGGAGAAAACAACTGAAGATGAAGATGAGAAATGGCCGTTAGATGACATGGAGGAAGAGGAGGCCAAAGAAAAGACAACAACACTAGATGAGGAAGATGAAGAGGAGGAAGATGAAGATTATGATGAGGATGAGAAGACAACAGTTGTGGATGATGAAAAGGAGGAAAATGAGGAGGAGACAACTAACGATGATGATGATGAAGAGGAGACAACTCAAGTTGATGATGATGATGAAGAGGAGGAGGAGGACGAGGAAACAACTAAATTTGTTGATGATGATGAGGAGGAGGAGGAGCCAACTAAAATTATTGATGCTGATGAGGATGAGGAGGAAAATGAGGAGAAAACTGAAGTTGTTGGTGGTGATGATGGTGATGATGATGAGGAGGAGGATGCGAAGAATGAGGAGACAGCAACTCTGCAGTCTTTTGTCATGACTGATGACAATGAGGATTCCATCCAGAGCAAACCTTTTGAGCTTGAGCACGACGACAAACACGACCTTCATCATGACGAGGAAGCTGATTTGGACGAAGGCGAACTTCCTGTTCCTCGGCGCGGTGTTCAAAAACATCCCAGCAAACACCACACAGGTACCCCCCCAAAAAAAAAGTCATTTTCATTCCATCTTTGTTCATTTTTTCATGACTAATCATGAAAAGGTTCCTGTGTGGTCAAAGTCATGATTGTCAATCAAATGCTGATTGTCAAACATAATCACAATTTTGTTGCTATTATTGACTTTTGTTTGGCACAGCTTCTACGTTACGCCGGATGCCCTTCCTGATGCAGCCCCAACAAATTCTTCTAATGCGGGTTTAGAAGCAGAGGCGGCTCATTTTCGATGTTGCGCATTTCCAACATTTCAATCAACTATGTATATTTTTCCCATATTTTTGGTGTTTTGTTGATGAAATGTATTTCACCAACTTCCTCACATTCAGCGCAACAACACTGCAATTTTGTTTTCATCCACATGCATAAGAAAACCCACAAGTGGTGGGTTACATTATGGAAATCAATGAACAATTATATCTAATTGATTTCAGCAAAAAAACAGCTAATTGGCTAGCAGTAACGCTGGCTGTGATCTTTTTACAGTCATATTTTTCCACTGTTGTGGCTTTAACGTAAATGAAAGCATGATATTTGTTTCAAATAGACAATTACTTAATCTGTATACATTTTATATGTGTGTGCGTGCGTGTGTGTTTATTTTATATATTTCAGTTGTCAAAGAGGCAATTCAAAAGCAGCTGGCAGCCAGAAAAGTTGAAGTTAAAGGTAATGAGATGGCTTTTTGTAGGTATATTAATTAATAGCTACCAGTTTCCTAACCCAATATAAATGTTTAATCAAGTGTGATTTATACTCGAATATTGCCATACGCAGACCTTTTAAAAGAAAAGAAAAAAGAAGAGAAAAAAGATGTTAAGCATGAAGAACTGCTGACAAACAAAACCAGTGAGGAAAAAACAACGGAGAAGCTCAAAGACATCGCAAAACTCCTTAAGAAAAAGACAAAAAAGACCAAAGGTAATGATGACATTTCATCAAAATACCCCGTCAATGTAGAACTTAACTTTATTAGTACACCTGTAAATGATGTTGATATTCATTTTGCTATTACTTTAGCTAACTTTACCTTATACTTGCATACAAGAATTACAATAATATATAGTATGCCCATGAAAGCATGAGGAAAGTAGTTGAAAACTGGTCCACATAATTCAATTCCCCACTATTAATCACTGTATGTCCCTCTCCTTTAGAAGAACCCCTGTGGAAGAAACCACCGAAGGAACCACAGGTTGAAGCAAAAGCCACCGGAAACAAAACAGATGCAAAGAAGCCCTTTATTGTAAGGGTTTCCAAGGTTAAAATGCCAAAAATGGCGGAGGAAGATAAGAAAGATGTGAGGAAACCTGCCAAAGAGGAGAAAAAGATGAAGGAAACTCTTATTGTAAGGAGGTTTCCAAAAGAAGAAATTAAAAATGAGACATTACACAAGAAAGTAATCCCCAAAACTCTCAAAGAAGTTAAAGAGCCTTCTAGAAAAGAGGAGGTCAAAAAACAACACAAAGAAGAGAAAGAAGTAGAAGAACCTTCTAAGAAAGGAAAGAAAACTCCAAAAGAAGTTAAAAAACATCTTAAAAAAGAAATGGGTGTCAAGGAACCCCAGAAAGAAGTAAAGGAACCTTATAAAGAGGTCAAGAAATCTCATATAGAAGTCAAAGAACCTTATAGGAAAGAGAAGGAGATAAAGATACCTCACAAAGCTGCGAAGGAGGTCAATGAAACTTCTAAGGAAGATAAGAAACTTTATAAAGAAGAGATCAAGGTCAAACTAACTATAGAGGTAGTCAAAAAAGCACAGAAAGAAGAGAAAAAAATCAAAGAACCTTCTAAGCAAGCCAAGAAACCTCCAAAAGAGGAGGAGGAGGTCAAAATACTTTCTATAAAAGAGAAGGAAGTCAAGAAACCCCAGAAAGAAACAAAACATGTCAAAGAAATGTTGAAGGAAGCCAGGAAACCTCCCAAAGAAGTTGATGAACCTTCAAGAGAAGCCAAGAAATCTCCAAAAGAAGTCAGAGAACCATCTAGAAAAGAGAAAGCAGTCAAGAAGCCTCTCAAAGAAGAGAAAGAGGTCAAAGAACATTCCGAAGAAGTCAAGAAACCTCTTAAAGAAGAGAAGGATATCAAAGAACCTTCTAGAAAAGAGAAGGAAGTTAAGAAACGTCTGAAAGAAGATACAGAGGTCAAAATAACTTCCAAGGAAGTCAAGAAGCAGCAGGAACAAGACAAGGTGGTCAAAGAACCTTCTAGAAAAGAGAAGGAAGTAAAGAAACTTCCAGAAGAAGTTACAGAGGTCAAAATAACTTCAACGGAAGTCAAGAAGCCGCACAAGCAAGACAAGGTGGTCAAAGAACCTTCTAAGAAAGCCAAGAAACCTCTGACAGAAGAAAGAGAAGTTAAAGAACCTTCTAAGGGAGCCAAGAAACCTCCAAAAGAAGTAAAAGAACTTTCAAGAAAAGAAAAGGAACCTGAGAAACCTCTGAAAGAAGTTAAAGAACTTTCAAGAAAAGAAAAGGAACCTGAGAAACCTCCAAAAGAAGTAAAAGAACTTTCAAGAAAAGAAAAGGAACCTGAGAAACCTCCAAAAGAAGTTAAAGAACTTTCAAGAAAAGAAAAGGAACCTGAGAAACCTCCAAAAGAAGTTAAAGAACTTTCAAGAAAAGAAAAGGAACCTGAGAAACCTCCGAAAGAAGTAAAAGAACTTTCAAGAAAAGAAAAGGAACCTGAGAAACCTCTGAAAGAAGTTAAAGAACTTTCAAGAAAAGAGAAGGAACCTGAGAAACCTCCGAAAGAAATAAAAGAACTTTCAAGAAAAGAAAAGGAACCTGAGAAACCTCTGAAAGAAGTTAAAGAACTTTCAAGAAAAGAGAAGGAACCTGAGAAACCTCCGAAAGAAGGCAAAGAACCTCTTCAGGAAGCCAAGAAACCTCAGAAAGAAGCAAAATACATCAAAGAACCTTCCAAAGATGCAAAGAAACTTCAAAAAGAACTCAAAGAAGTTTCTACCAAAGAGAAAGAAGTCCAGAAACATAAGAAAGAAGAGAAGGTGGTCAAAGAATCAACAAAGCATGAGATGGTAGAGAAAGTCAAAGATGACAAGGATGATGTTAGCAAACCTCTCAAAGAACAAAAGGTTGTGGAACCACTCAAAGAAGAAGCTGGAAAATTACACAGAGAGAAACCTCACAGAAAACTACAAATCATCAGTGCATTACTCAAAGAAGTACAAGAGAAATCACTGAGCGAAAGCAAAGAAGACAAGAGGCGTCCTCTAGAAAAAGTTGACAAAGCTCTCAAAAAGGAGAGCAGCATAAAGGAACATCGCAAAGAAGTTAAGAAACCAACCATGGAGGAAAAAGAAATCAAGAAACCCGTCAAAGCAGACATAAAAGCAAACGTGTCTTCTGTAGTACTAAAAGAACCTGAGAAACCACATGGAGATGAGTCAGCAGTCAAAGACAAGAGACAGCCTTCTAAAAGATTTTTCCAGAAAGAAGTTACAGAAACAAAGAAAACTGAGAAAGATGAGAAAGAAGGGAAAAAAACTCTTGAAAAAGTGGTCATCTTCAGGAGAACTTCCAAAGACCGTGCGGAAGCTTTCAAAAAAACACACAAAGAACTTAGCAATAAAACAGAAGAAGTCAAGAAGCCTCTTAAAGAGGAAAAGGAACCCATGAAACATCTTACAGAAGAGCTCCAGAAACCAGAGGTGCAAGATTCCAAGGCCACCACTAGGGAGAAAGAAGAGAAGAGACCACATAAAGAACATGAAGTCAGGAAAGAGGAGAAGGATGTCAAGAGATCTCTTAAAAAACAGACAACGCTCCTGAAACCAATTGGAGTAGAGAAACCATCTCAAGAGGTCCACAAGGAACGTAAACCCTCTGAGGGAAAAGAGAAGAAGAAACCTACAAAGGAAGAAGATAAGATTCCACATGAAGAACATGAAGTCAGGAAAGAGGAGAAGGATGTCAAGAGATCTCTTAGAAAACAGACAACATTCCTGAAACCAATTGGAGTAGAGAAACCATCTCAAGAGGTCCACAAGGAACGTAAACCCTCTGAGGGAAAAGAGAAGAAGAAACCACCTGAGGAAGAAGACAAGATTCCACGTGAAGAAGTTGGTGAATCTTTGATAGAAGAGAAAGATGTCACAATATCCCTCAGAAAAGAAAGAAAACTCCTGAAACCAAGTCAAGAGAAAGACATCCAGAAACCTTCTCAAGAAGTCCCAGATAAAAGTAAACCCTCTGAGATGAAAGAGGAGAAGAAGCCTCCCAAAGCAGAGGACAAGGTAACACATAAAGTAGACACCAGGAGATCTTTAAGAGAGGAGATGGAAGTCTTTAGATCTATCAGAAGACAGACTAGGTCCCAGAAACCAACCAGAATGGAGAAGGAACCTGAGAAAACACCCCAAGAAGTCCCAGAAGAGAGTAAACCCTCTGGGGTGAAAGAGAAGAGTCCACTCAAAGAGCCCCTGGTGGAAGAACCAAAAACACACACCGAAGTAGAGGTTGAAGAGAAGAAAGCTCCCAGGAGAGAAAAACAAGTCAAGGTGGCAGATGAAACCGAAGTTAGGAAATCACCGAAGGAACCTCAGCTCCCCGTGAGGGAAAAGAAACTGACAAAAGCTCCCACCAAGGAAGAACCTGAAGACAGCATTTCCAAAGAACTCAAGAAGCCCAAGAAGCAAAAACCAAAGGAACCCTCTCAAGAGCTTTCGAAGGAGTCCAAAAAGGAACCACACAAGCTGACCCGGGTGCTGTCGAAAGATGTCAAAGTGACTGCCGAAGGTACAACGGACACTTCCAAAGTTCACAAAGAAGTCAAGAAGACTCTGAAAGAAAAACCCACACCGACAGGTAAGTTGGTGGTTCGAGAACATCTGGACATCAGGAAAACTTAAAACTAAAAGAAAATAAATCATTAAAAACAAACACAATGGTGCTTTGAAATGTGAGTGACCTGACAATTTTTTTGAGATAAGAGCATAACTTTCACATGGTGCTGAATAATCGGCTGTTCTTCTTCCTTTCCAGCCGATGTATCCAAGCGACCTCTCAGCTTGCTGAGAGTCACTAAAAAGCAAATAGCCACTGTCCTCAAAAAGGAACACGTGAATGTGACAAAAGAAAAAGGTCAATCTAATCTATCGTTTTCCTAATATGATCAGTTTTAATGTGTTTTATTGATGTATTAATCTTTTGAAAATATAGAAGCCCCAGAAGTTCCCAAGGTGAAATCCAAAGCAGAACCTACAAAAAAAGGTATTTACATGTTATCGTCACGTTCTCACGCCGATCCCCAAACAGGCAAAAAGCCTTTCGGACTTCCATTGGCCGATCTATTTTCTGTACCACTAATCTTCATCCATAAGAAAAGGACTGACTTCCCAAACTCTTTTTCAAAGGTCTTAGAGCCATGTGTGATGCAATCAATGAAACAAAGAGCTGGCTTAGCAGTCTAATAGGCAGAAATTAATCTTTGCACAAGCTTACCTTTTTATCTTATCTTATCTTATCTTATTTTAGTTTATCTTATTTTAGTTTAGTTTAGCTTAGCTTATTTTAGCATAGTTTAGCTTAGTTTATTTTAGGTTAGTTTAGTTTAGTTTATCTTATTTTAGCTTAGCTTATTTTAGTTTAGTTTATCTTATCTTATCTTCACTTAGTTTCGTTTATCTTAAATTAGCTTCTTTTACCTTAGCTTACTTTAGCTTTAGCTTATTTTAGCTTATCTTACGCAAATGTATCAAACCGAGCTATTTTTACGTATCTAAAAAACAGTTGTACTTTTTGACAGTCACAAAGGATAAAGCTGAAGCAGTCGTCACGAAAATAGGTGAAGCTTCCTTTTGTCCGGAAATCAATTAAAATCTGAAGCTGTTTTGTCTTCATTTTTGAAAAAAATATTTTTGAATGTGTTGCCAGAACAAGAACGTCCTGCAAAAAACATTTCTCTGCTGAAAGAGAGAGTGAAAATAGTGACAATGAAAAAAGGTAATTTCTTTCTTTCTTTCTTTCTGTCTTTCTTTACTTTTAAATTCAAATTTTTCAAATTTATATTATCATTAATGATCTATTTCAGTTATCACAAGGCCAACAAAGAAAGTCCAGGAGACCCCTACAAAGACACGTATGCATGAGCAACAATTCTATGGAAAGTCAGTGGTAGCTTGACTTATGAGACGTTCCCAAGCTTGATGCTAACACACTATGCTAGCCGCCATAGACATGATAACGAAACTAGCATCAATGTTATTATAAATCTTTAAACAACTTATATTTGAACGCAAACAGTCGCGACACATTCTGAAAGAGTATACGACAAAACTCACAAGCGTATATTTTTTATCCTCTGCACAAAAAAAAGACCAATATTATTGCAGCTGGTCATAAAAGGAATTTAACTCGTAAGTCAAGATACCACTGAATTATTTTTTTTATTTTTTTATATTCACTTTGTCGTTTTTTTAGCAGCTGAAGACATCAGACTAAAGACAAAAGCAAGAGGTAGTTTAGATTTATGCGAATTATATTCTACAGTCATAATAATAATAATATAATGTATTAATTGTTATACTTGAGTGCTGTCAAAGGTTAATACGTGTTCAATAGTTCAATAATTGCTAGCAAAATATGAATACTTTTTTGTTTTGCTGTTTGCAGAAGCAGGTGTTGCTCCCAAAAATGTGACTCTTGCCAGAGAGAAAGTGAAAGTGGTTCCGTTAAAAAAAGGTCCGCTTATAATTGTTTTCATATGAAAGGATGACTTACAGGATGCTGTCATTTGAATATAATACTATTATTATTAATGTTATTATTTATGTTCATAGATGATGTTGTCAGGGAGAAGAGGCCTGTGACTGCTAAAGGTTTGTTGCTTTCAGCTGTGACATTTTCATTTTCATTCGTAACAGACTAATCATTATTTTTCCTATTATTTCATTTCATTACATTCTATTCATTTTATTTGAAGTGTCCGTCTCAGACGACAAGACTGAAGCAAAAAGGAGAAAGGCCACATCGCTCCTCAAGACAAAAGGTAGATTCCATTTTGTTTCCCAGCAACGTTAGCGTTCATGCTTCTGGTACAACGTCAAGCAAAAAGTGGCCGTTGTTGTGATTTTATTGTATTTATTGTTTTTAACAGCAGAGCACGAGACCTCCAAAGAAAATCAAAAGCCCAAAACAGTGACAAAAGGTACATACTTAATATTGTATTTGTGTATTTTTTAGCACTTCCTATTGGTGCAACACGGCACGTCCTTCAATATAAGCTCCTATGTAATTGAAATCACGTTTCAAATGGAAATAAAATACTCAATGGTTTTATTTTATTTTCCTAAAAAGTTTTGCTTGGTTTTATTGTGTAATTCTAAAATATTTACGATTCTATTTTTCAATGTAATCATTTCATTTGTGTATTTGAATCACGTTGCGTCATCGGGCTGTGAATTAAATACGAGTTGCTATAAAATAATATATTTACGGAAATGAGTGAGCATAATGTCTTTTGTGTTTAGAAAAAGCGGTGGAGAAAAAGGCAACCAAAGACGACCTGCCAAAAGGTAATATAACAATAACAATAATAATTATTATTATTATTAATTCTCTTCTTGTATTCACAGAAGACAGAGTTCTTAAAGAGATACAAGACAAAAGTACGTTGCCTTCTTTTAGTGAACGTCATCATTTCTGACTATGACTAACTTGTTGATGTTGTTGTAGATAAATCCACAAAAGAGGAGCCGCCCAAAGGTAAACTTTGATTAACAAACTTAAAGATTTTTTTAAAGTGCTTTTAACGTGTTTTGTTATTTCCTCAGCGGATTCTGATGACTTTGTCGTGGAAGGTGAGTACGAGAGGCAGTAGGTGACATCACGTGACATCACGTGACATGATGTGACGTAAGGCTGGCCAAGTTTGACATCGATTTAAAAAAAATATTTATTTATTTTTTTAAAGAAAAAGAATGTGCTGATCGGAGCAGTGTGTGTGCAAATTCCCGATGCTGTAATGGTACCCTGAATGCACCGTGGCAACAAGTGTGTGACGTGATTCTGCCGCCCTTGAGCGTGTAGTAAATAGTAAATAGTAAAACCCTAGTTTGAAACCCTAACCCTAATTTGAAACCCTAATGTAAAACCCTAGTTTGAAACCCCAACCCTAATTTGAAACCGTAATTTGAAACCCTAACCCTAATGTAAAACCCTAGTTTGAAACCCCAACCCTAATTTGAAACCCTAACCCTAATGTAAAACCCGAGTTTGAAACCCTAACCCTAATGTAAAACCCTAGTTTGAAACACTAACCCTAATGTAAAACCCTAGTTTGAAACCCTAACCCTAATTTGAAACCCTAGTTTGAAACCCTAACCCTAATGTAATACTCTAGTTTGAACCCCCAACCCTAATTTGAAACCCTAGTTTGAAACCCTAACCCTATAATGTAAAACCCTAGTTTGAAACCCTAACCCTAAAGTAAAACCCAAATTAGGGTTAGGGTTTCAAACTAGGGTTTCAAAATAGGGTTAGGGTTTCAAACTAGGGTTTTACTATAGGGTTTCAAACTAGGGTTTGAAAATAGGGTTGGGGTTTCAAACTAGGGTTTTACATTAGGGTTAGGGTTTCAAACTAGTATTTCAAATTAGGGTTGGGGTTTCAAACTAGGGTTTTACTTTAGGGTTAGGGTTTCAAACTAGGGTTTCAAATTAGGGTTAGGGTTTCAAACTAGGGTTTAAAATTAGGGTTAGGGTTTCAAACTAGGTTTTCAAACTAGGGTTTCAAATTAGGGTTAGGGTTTCAAACCAGGGTTTTACATTAGGGTTAGGGTTTCAAACTAGGGTTTTACATTAGGGTTGGGGTTTCAAACTAGGGTTTTACATTAGGGTTAGGGTTTCAAACTAGGGTTTTATATTAGGGTTAGGGTTTCAAACTAGGGTTTTATATTAGGGTTAGGGTTTCAAACTAGGGTTTTATATTAGGGTTAGGGTTTCAAACTAGGGTTTTACATTAGGGTTAGGGTTTCAAACTAGGGTTTTATATTAGGGTTAGGGTTTCAAACTAGGGTTTTATATTAGGGTTAGGGTTTCAAACCAGGGTTTTACATTAGGGTTAGGGTTTCAAACTAGGGTTTTACATTAGGGTTGGGGTTTCAAACTAGGGTTTTACATTAGGGTTAGTGTTTCAAACTAGGGTTTCAAATTAGGGTTAGGGTTTTAAACTATGGTTTTACATTAGGGTTAGGGTTTCAAACTAGTGTTTTATATTAGGGTTTCCAAATAGGATTAGGGTTTCAAACTAGGGTTTTACATTAGGGTTAGGGTTTCAAACTAGTTTTTCAAATTAGGTTTGGGGTTTTAAACTAGGGTTTTACATTAGGGTTAGGGTTTCAAACTAGGGTTTTACCTTAATAATCTTTTTTAATCTGTTCTAATACAATTTTAAAAATTATAGGTTTTCATACTCTTGTTAACAAAAGTGGGGGGAAAATGTTAAACTAACAGAAATTGTTCAAATGAATTTTTGACGTCTATAGCCGTCAATGGCAGTGAAAGAATTAATGACAACAGTATATGATTTTACTGTAAAACTAACCATACAACATAAAATAATTACACACATTCTACTGTATAGTCAAACATAAGACATGCTTTGTTTTTAAAACATCACCGGTGCAAACGCTCGTCAACAAAATAAGATAAAATAAAGGTCATGAAGAGATCATGAATAACAAATTATTCCTCGTGATTTTGATATCAATCCAAATTATGGCAATTATTATTTTTTCCATTACCGCTAAGCCCTAAATTGTGACATCACGTAACAGGATGTGACCTCATGTGATATGACGTGACAAGATGTGATGTCACGCGACAGTGTGTGACATCATGTGACATGAGTGTCCCCTGACTCTGTCCACAGACGAGCTGCCCTACTTCCAGTGTTTCTTCGTGGACGAGGACGAGGGGCAGTTTCCCTTCTACGCATTCTCGCCGCTGCAGGTTTGAAGCGGACTAGCTGGTGGCGGCCATCTTAGAGCCCGGCAACTGACTGGAGCGGGGCTGTTGTGGGTAATTCTTGCCACATGGGCGGAGCCATTTAAGTTCACATTTGGTTGAGCTCTCCTACCAAATATGTGCAGCCAATGTCATTCCTTTCCAATGTTATCTTCTTTTCATTTTATTTCAATTTTTTTATTTTTTTTGTTTTTTTTAGATTTGGTGTTAATTTATTATGAAGTTAATTGTTTATTTTATTTATTTTTTGTTAATTTATGTAGTTACTACCGGTAAATATTAATGTTAGTCATTCTCCTTTAATTAGTTACGTAGTTAGTTAGCTGAGTTAGTTATTCAACTTTTATTTACCTTAATTTTAGTTATTTTATGAATTTTTATTTGTATTTAATTTTTTTAGCTCTTTTCTTTTCATTTTTTTTATTAATTAACTGAAGTAAAAAAAATTGTTTTTGTTATTTTATTCTATTTTTATTTGCTTTTTTGGAGGGTGTTTATGTAATTTATGTAATTATTAAATATTAATGTTTGTATATTTTAGCCATCTATTTTAAAAATAATAATAATTTTGTTCTTTTTTTGTATTAAATTTTCTTTTATTTTTGTTCATATATTATGTAGTTGCTTAATTTTTGTTTTGAGTTTTTTTAGGTACTTTTATTTGCATTTTTTCTATTATTTTGTTCATTTGCATTTTTAGTTATTTTCTTAAGTTTTTGTTTTTGTTTTGTTTTTCAGTTCTTTTACTATATTCATTAGATTTATTTGTTTTTTTTTCACGTATTTTATTCACTGTATTTCTTTTTAAGGTATTTTACAATCTAAAACATTAATTGATGACTGTAGAAAACTATTAAAAAGAAGTGTGGTTATTTTTTGTTTTGTTTATTGAATTCAAATTATTGTTTGTTTTCAGCTATTTTATTTATTTTGTGCTCATTTCATTTGTAGATTTTTTTTAAATCCATGGAATATTGATGAATAATCCAAATAATCCTGATTCTTTAAACCTGCTGTATTTCCTCCAGTTGTGGCCTCCTCCACTTTTGTAAGACTTTACGAAATCACCTGCAGGGCAGACTTGACATCTGTAAAGCCGACGTTCATGGTGACGTTAAAAGATAAGTTACGCTCCATAATGCAGATGTGGCCTCTGTAAAACTGACCTTTAAAAGTTTGTCAAGAGTTTAAAGCGAAACGTTGCTATATACAACCGACGTGGCATCTGTACAGCTGACATTTTTGTAGTTTAGTGATAGAACAGATGTCTATGATGGGCTTTTTTAAGGAGGACATTATGTGGAAATGACAGCATTTTTTGTGGTCAAAACATTTTGTTGTTGTTGTTTTTTTAACACAAAAAAAAAATGTAAATCAGTTTTTCTTGCATGGGTCTCCAAATTTGGTGGGTTTTCTTTTAAATGAAAAAAAGACACCAATTATCTTTTTTTTTGTTGATGAATAAATAAATAATATATTATTATTAATAATAAATAAATAAACTATGCTTGCTGTATTGCTGAGAAAATGACATTTTGCTGCCCATTATTATTTTTATTATTGTTGCCCCCCCCCCCCCCTCCTTTTGCACACCACTTTTGAGCATGCTGCATATATGAGAGCTCCCAAAACATCCTGATGGCGAGAGAAAAAAAAAAAAAAGCTACCTAATACAATGACAAGTAAACGGATTGTTGCACCATCCGTAGACGGGATGCAGAGATCGGGAGATTTATTGATGAACACAAAAAAAATGATAATCTGATGTTGTTTTGATGGAGTGTCACCTTGTTTGTTTTGTCAGCAGCCAGACGGCACCAGCTGTTGTTGATATCAAGCTTTGTGACAATTCATGTAGCGTGACAGGATAATCCGAAACGTAAATCCAATTCTTTTCATCATAACGATCATCATGATAATAAGTGGGACACGTCTTGTGTTAGTCAATGGTTGTTTTGTTTTCGGATGAGCGCTATTGACACTGTTGTGATATTTTTCTACAGAGATGATATATTTAGAATTTATTTTTATTATGATGTGATGTATTTGCTAGGTTAAACTTTACACAAGGTCAAAGTTAATGAAATTTGCATGTGTGTGTGTGTGTGAGACTTGAAATGAAGTAAGGAAAAAATACACACCCCTGTTAGTTTTTTGTCATGAAAAAAAAATTAAACTTTTTCCACTATTATTGTAAGCAATAAAACTCAAAATGTTTTTCCTCGTCTTTTTGGGTTGTACAAGCTATGAGTCACATTAATGGTGAGGAAAAATTTTGAAAGGATTTATCTTGGCGCCATCTTTCTTTTTATGTCACAGACAGAGACCTGGCAATTGGACGGGGTGTGTAGACTTTTTGTAAATGCAAGTTTGATCCCCACTGGGGATAATAATAGAACAACAGCACCATTGTGTCAGCTCATTGTGCTTGCATTTGACATTCAATAAAAGAGTCACGCAAGTGTTTGGTCATGTGGAAAGTCTTGATTTAACACATCATTAACTGTTCAATTTAGCATTTTCAGCGCTTGCGTTAGTATTCGAAGCATTTCATATTGTGTCAGAAGATTTTTTTTTTTTAAATTGGTTAGATTTAATTTAGCTTGAAATTTTAATAACTGAAATACGATTTACCAAATTATGACTTGGTTTCAGCCCAACATCAGCGATATAATTGCTGTATTAAAAAAAAAGTTATTCTCCATTTTGGTCCAACAAATATCAAAATGAATGCAAATTTGCAAAAATATGTTAATGCTTTTTCATTCCATTTGGTTTTTTTTTCAACCATTATAGTTCTAGCAATTCATTCACTAGATTCCGACAAAATAAAAATCTTGTTTATTTATATATACTAGTGTTTTAGTCATTTCATTCTGGTATTGTAATTATTTTTAATCCATTTAAATAGGCCACTCAGCCTGAAATTTTAAAAATAATAATAATAATCTGATATTGGTCTGAGAGAACCCAAAATGAAAAAAATATATTTAGCTCTATTTTATTATTTATTTATTTATTATCATTTTGAGTTTGCCACTGCTTGTGTTCAAATAAAAGTTGTGTAAAGGTTTAGAATTATAACATCTATGCTAGTTTCATTAGCCAGTCTATGGCGTTTTGTATTGTGTATTAGCATTAAGCTAACGTTCTTTTGTAAACTGAAATTGCGTGATTTGACTAAATACGCAGTAGCATTCTTTTTGTTGAATGTTTACTTTTCTAGTCGTCTTCAACTGAGGGTGAAATTTAACAGTTTGAAGAGAGCACGCTTGAATAGTTGTTTTTGTTGGCGCTTGAAATAAGGAGAACATTTCATTTCATTCATGAAAACACGATTTGAGATTATTATTCATTCGGGGTTGACCAGCTCGCTCTTCTTTTTCTCTTCTTTTTCTTTATTCTGGGAAAGACTGGCTGTGCCTATAGCTCCCTTGGCTCGTTTTGTGACAACTTTTTGGCAGAGAATAATCAATGCTCGCATAGAGACGCATTTTCAATTGAAATCGGGGGGTTCCACTCCAGTTAGCACACATCTTTTGTGTCTGCATTCAGAGCAAAGTTGGCAGCGGGAAGAAAAGAGCTCCTTGTACGATTCACATCGCTGAGGATGATTGATTATGTCATTGACTCAAGCTTCAACTTGTCAATCACTCGTTTTGTGTGTGCGTGTGTGTGTGTGTGTGTGTGTATGTGTGTCACGCTATTCACTCACGGTTGGTCCACGCCATCGCATGTTGCCGCCACGTCATGACACCACGGCCTAAATCAGATTAGTGACATCACCGCCCCCTAACCCCATTCCAGCTTCCGTCTGAGTGTGTGTGTCAATTCTGCAGGGTTCACTGCAGGTCGTTCTCGCTGCCCGGTCGCACTGGCCATCTGCAGCTGTCACCTGGCAGCGGCACAGGGGCAGCGCTGTCCGCCGTTTTTCAATAGGCTACACACATACTCACACAAAATGATGACTGAAATGTTTTTCATTTCACACTTTTTCTACAATGCACACAGTGAGACTTTTTTTTAGGCTTAGTCAGACCGTTAAAAAGCCGCCGTGTCACAACATGAGCTCATGTGGAACAGTGAACTCGATTTTTCTTTTTTTTACTGCATGCTTTGAATATAAAAACAAATAAACGGTTAATCTTTCGCAGCAACTTTAATCTGAAATATTCATATCAAATATGTATTGGATTTAGGGGATTGGACCGTTAATAAATTACACTTATCATGGGGGTTGCTGCATGCTTTGAATGTAAAATGAATAATACACTATAGAGAGGTGAAAATGTAGTTTTTAGCTTGAAAAATAGCATGTTTATGCTGAGATAAAAGTTGCAATAAAATGTACATTTTGCATGAAACATTTTGCTGCATGCTTTGAATGAAGAATAAAATATACAAATTTTAACAATAAACATAGTTATCGTGATTTTAACACTTTGCAACACTATGTGGACCCAAATTTTGAATTTCAGTCATGCCATTTTGCTGCCTGCTTTGAATGGAAAGTAGCCCCACCTAGTGGACAAAGTCATAATTGGTTCAATGTGCCACTTGTTTGTGACTAGGAATACATACGTGTTGGTTGTACAAAAATGCTACGAAGATCTGGGTCATAATCAACAAAAAATATCCAAGAATCAACATTTTTCTTTATTAAAAATTTGCATGTTAAATACATTTTCTTTTAACTTCAGAAACCAGAATTGCTTCATATGTTTCACACTCTCGTCTAACAGGTTAAAATAACATTAGTAGTGCAAACATAAAAACAGCAGGACATTTATTGTTAACGAATAGTGGGGGAAATTTAGGCTTTCTCGTACGTGCGCACAGCCTGGACGCCCTCAAACGTTAAAGTCTGAAAAAAACAAAAAACAAACAAAAGACACAATCATATTATTGGTCATCGTATGAATTATGTCGTAGATATTGTGGTGGTACGTCGACTTAGGAGGTTTTTTTTTTTTAGATGTGAGCCATTTTTATCTTTACATTTATATATATTATGACTTGCGGACTTATGTTTAAGCGCCCCCACTAGTCTAAACATGGTATATTACGGTAATATTGCATTTATGGAATATGAATTAACCCCTGGGCGTTATTTGACCATTTTTTGGCTTTTTGTTGGTTCTGACCAAGCCATTTCAAAATAAAATAACGCCCAGGGGTTAAGCAGCAAAATCCATTCATTTTTATCCATCACTGGGGGGGAGAGCGGCCATTTTGACACTCACTGTCACCGGAAAATGACATCACAGTTGCTTAGAGCTCAAGTAACGACCAATCACGGCTCAGACGTTTCTGGGTTTGGTCATGTGACGTTCGAACGAGACCGATGAAATAAATGATGTACAAACTGTTTAATTGTTTACTAGCTTATTAATTATGTTAATAGTGAATGTTTTTATGAAGTACAATATTTTAGCGTGCTATTTTACAATTAAACTCATAAGGGCGCCGCTGTATTAATGACGTCATCTCACCATCACCATCTTGCCATCTTTGATCTCTCGGTCAAACTTGGTTTCTTTGCCGTCCCACTTTTGCACTTGCACAAATTTGTCTCCTTCCATGGTGAAAGTGCTCTGTAAAAAAAAAAAAAGGGGGGGGGGAGTGAATTATTTTTATTTAAATGTCGAGCCATACTGTATTTAGATTTAGTGACATTACTTTGACTTTTCGGTCATCAGGCGTGAGTTCGTCAAACTCTTCCCCGAGTTTGGCGCTGAGCTCGGTGTTGCGGAAGGTGCTCAGGGTCTTCACCACCACTTTGTCCCCATCCTGGCTGATCACCACCGTGGGTTTGGTCACATTGCCCACTTGTCTTGTGGCAAAGCCCACACCTATAGGGTTATTATTATTATTATTATTATTTTAAAAATATAGAATTGAGAGTGGGTATGGGCTTCAATATAGTAATGAGCTCTTTTTTATTTATTTATAGGGGACTTACAAGCAGCAAGCAATATGATTGGCTGCTTGAGTCGAAGCACACTCTAGTCTAGATAAAATGTTATAATTTAAAATATATATTTTACAACAAATAACACAAAGCAGCATTATTATTTTTTTAAATAAAATAAATGAGACATTTTCTTTTTTACGGATCAATATAGTCAGTCCCCGTGCGCGCACTCGTGTGTGCGTGAATTATTGACCAATCTAAAGTGCTGAGAATGCTCTCTTTGACGATGCAGTGTTCACGGATGAATAAACATGTTGCGGTGTTTTTGTTTGTTTATTTTTGTTTCCTAAAATAAAACAAAAAAAAAGTTTTTTTTTTTGGAGATGCCATAATTCTGCTCGAGCATGCACACATTTTTATAATAAACTACTCACCGATCGCCTTCATATACTCATCAAAGTTCTGGCTGTCCAGCAGTTTCCACGTAGCGCAGAAAGCATCCACCATTTTTGCAGGTTTTCAGTTGAAAAAGCCAGTAAACATAAACAGGTCAGTGCGCCACACAAATCTCTGCGTCAGCGTGATTAATCCGTGCGGAAGCGCGGTCAAATAACTTCAACGAGGAGGCGGGCGCTTGAGATGAAGCGAGAAAGCTGATTGGACGGCTAATGGTCGCGACGTGGAGCCCGATTGGTCCAAATAGAGAAATTGTCGTAAACTGCGGATTCAAGTTCAAAGGCCTAGTTGTTTTATAGCATTTTACAGCATCTTAGTTTCTTCTTTAATTGTTAAAGTTTACATTTAAATTTAACCACGCTGCCGTTCAAACACATATTAGCGGTTAAGAGCAAGACAAAGAGCAATAGATAACACAAAAATATTGTACAGTGTAAGAGTGTCCGATTCCTCTGTGTTTACCATAAATGCGCATGGGTTATACTTTTCTCTATTTTGTTAGACTAATGTAAGGCATATGTAACGCATTTGCTCCACAGCCGACTCCCAGCCAATCGATTCAGCTCCCGGTCAGATTACAGTGGATGGCGTTCAATAATTTTCATCAAAAACTAGGTTGTACTGAAATTATACGTTTCGTTCTGCTTTCTCGCACCCTCTCAAACTAAACGTGCCGCCATCTAGTGATCGATAATGGAATTACACCTAATATTTAGACCAAAATATACAGTAAGGCCCCCTCCATTGGAGGTTCCAAAGTTCACGGTGCCTTTCTTTTGTATATTTATATACATACAGAATGATATGTGTAAACAAGACCAAACGACATGAGTGACAACAAATAGCGTATAACTTTTATTGTTGTGTTTTTGGATACAGCAATGCATTTTTACAGTAAAATCTGTTCTGAGGAAAATAGGCAAAAATAAAATATGTACTGATCATTTTTATTATCAGGCATAAAAAACTAATTACCACATGGTGTGAATTCTTGGCACTGCTCAGAGTGAGATTAAGACAGAAAAATAAAATAAAAAAAGATAAAAGAAACAAACTTCTTTCTCATCCAAAAATTGTGTATTAAATACAAGTCCACAAAGCGCATGCAATAACAGTTAACTTTTCAAGATAAACGTTTACTTCGGCAGCTCATTACAAAAGTTTAAAAAACAAAACAAAAGAGGGTTAGCAGTGGCCAAGCAGTTAAAATGGACTGCCTGAACTCGGGTTCAAGTCTATCCCCCGACAGGCAGCGGCATTGTACTTGAGCAAGATATTGGATAACCCGAACTTCTTCCCACGTACTGCTCCAGTGAGTGCCACAGTGTGTTTGCTGTGATGGGTTAAATGCAGAGGTAAATATTGTGCAAATGACAAAAAGATATAATTTTTCCTCTTTCCACAAAAAAAAAAGGAGCCTCTACAAAATGCTTTTTCAGCTTGTTTAAACCATTTATACAATAACTGCTTTTTTTTTTCCATTACTTGAAAAAACAAAAAAATGAATTCATTATTAAAGGTCCCATGCTATCATAATCCTGTTGTTTTTTTCACCATTTCATGCATAACTTTGGTTAAAAAAAATGAGTCAGTGACATGGCTTGAATTTGACATCTATGTGGTCTGTCATTTTGCCTCTTTATTGGCTGCAAAGTTGCCTAGTGTCACCATGGAGAAAGATATAACAAAAAAACAAAAAACAAAAACCTGAGTACAGTGTACGGTACACTGCAAACCAGCCGGTGAATGCGACGTGTCGTCACGTTAAAGTGCACTAATGCCAGCCACAAACGCACCAATGACACAAGACGCCCACATGTTGGAACTAACCAATCAGAAGAAAGCGTTATTTATTTTTCAAATTAAGTAGAACACCCACCCAATCATAGAAATGCTTATTTACATATGTATTTATTCATTTTTAATATTACTTTTATTATAAATAGAAAACTAACTCCAGCTCATTTCCAACCAAAGTTATCGTGCACATTTTTTTAAATTAAATTCTATATTTATAAAAAACAAATAAAAATAGTTGCATGGGACCTTTAATATTTCAGGGTTGGTTGGCAGTTTGATGCGATGAAAAAAAAAAGGGGGGGGGGCAGCAGAGGTAGAGTGCAAGGCAAAGAAGAGTGAGGTAGGGAGGGTAAACCGCAGTAAAGGCCTCTTCTCCCCTCTCTCCCCAATTTGGAGAATTACATCATCTGTCATCATCCTGGATTCAAAAACGGCAACCACTGCCAACAGTATTATTGATTCTTTCGTGGCTGGTCACTAAACCCTGATCTGTCTGGTTGTCATTAGAGAATTGTCCTGAATGCAACCACGCGTCCATTTTGCTTTAGTGGCAATGGCTACTGAAGACGCCGACATTGATGGACAGTGGCACCTCTCGCCTTTTGGTCCCCTTTGTTTGTGATCCAGCGCAGTTTGAGCCTCCAGCCTGTTCGCTAATTTTTTAAAAAAAATAATAATCCAAATTATTAAGCATGTATGACATCACCAAACGCAAGGTAATTAAAATAAAAAATTATAATCCAAATTATTAATCATGTATGACATCACCAAACGCAAGGTAATTAAAAAAAAATATATAATCCAAATTATTAAGCATGTATGACATCACCAAACGCAAGCGGAGGTTACAGTCGCAGCCCAGCTGAAGCGAGAGAAGAGTTGGTTGCAAGATATGCATTTAAAAAAAGTATCTACAAGAACTGAGTCCAAAATGTAATAAAAAAGGGCTAATATGAAATTTGTATTTAAAATTTGTATTCGGTATATTTATGGATTACAATCTTCAAAAGTAGGAACAAAAATCATGATATGTACGACATCAAGGCAGATTAAAGCAATTAATAAAAAATAAAAAAAAATAAAATAGGTTACCCTTTGCTTCGTTGCTCTTGGAGCTTCTGCTGGCCCTGTTCGTCCTCCTGAGTAGAAAAGTCCTTGTTGTCAATCAGAAGGTTCTGCAAACAGTAAACATACAGTCTATACAGATGACAGTATTTTTTGTACATTTCAAAAATATGTTGTATTTTAAATTTTGTTTCGATTTGTTGTTGTTGTTTTACCCTGACGCCTATCACGTCGCCATCTTTGAGATGAAATGGTGCTCCTAATAGTGAGTCCATCTTTTTCTTTTTTTTCTTCTTGGACAGCTGGCTGCTCTGTAATAAAAATAAATAAATAAAATAAAATGAGTACAGTGGACCTCTGCTATTTATGGGGTAAAAGGACAATGCAGGCCCACGAATAGTGATAAATCAGCATGTAATTGATGTTACTCATTGTAAATGTATAAAAGAAAAAAAATGACAAATACAAGAAATAAACATTAAAAAAAATGCCCAGGGCAAAGCCCTGCCTAATTTAAAAATGTTTTTGCTGCCATCTAGTGGACTTATGGTGCCAAAGAACTATGTTGATTTAATGCTTTGCCGCCACCTTGTGGAATCTGCAGGCAATTGTAAAGCGCGGATGTCAATTACTTTATGGATTTTCGCAGCCGTTTGAAAGCGGGGGAAGTGTAATTCTTTGATGTCTCACCCAGTTGCAGATTTCCTCCCAGGTGTGTTTGTGTGGCTGCTGCTTGGCCAGCAAAATCGAACCAGCAGACAAGCCGTAGCTCTTGGCCACAATGGCGCGCAAGCCGGCAGGCGACGCGTCCCACGACGCGTCCCAGATCAGCTCCTCTGCCGGGTGGTAGCAGTGCTCCCCTGGTACTCCCATCTTAACGTTCAACACGATTTGCTTGGGGCTTAAATCCAAGCAAGAAAATCCATGTTAGTTAAATTAAGCAATTACGTATTAAACAGTCATTCATGACCTCAATAGATTCTCATTTTTTTGCCCCTGACAGTCGTTTAACAAGTTATTTGGCTGGTGCTGTCTTTTAGACATGTTTTGCAATTAACGAAAAAGGTCATTTGTAAGTACTTTTTATTTTATTTTATTACCATTATCAGTATCATTATTTCCATACTGAGTCTAGGAAGAATCTTAGATACTTAACTCATTCACTGCCATAAATTCATAAAAAAAAGAAAAAAGATTATTAAAAATTAGGGGCGACAGGCGATTACGATTTTTAATTGTATTTAATCACATCATTTCACTAGTTAACTCATGATTAATCAACAATTTTATATCTGTTCTAAATACACAATAAAAAAATGTTTAGGTGTTCATACTCTTGTTAACAAAAGTGGAAACAAATTTAAACTAATTGAAATACTTGAAATTAATTTTTAACATTTAATGGCAGTGAATTAATAAAAAAAAAGAGAAAGAAAACATTATTAAAAATTTGGGGCGTCAGGCGATTACATTTTTTAATCGTAATTAATCACATGACTTTACTAGTTAACTCACAATTAATCAAAAACTTTATATCTGTTCTAAATGTACAATATAAAAATTCTAGGTTTTCATACTCTTGTTAACAAAAGTGGAAAAAAAATGTTAAACTAATAGAAATTGTTAAAATGAATTTTTAACGTTTATAGCTGTCAATGGCAGTGAATGAGTAAATATAAACAAAATATTAAGTAACATATTTTGTTTGCTAATTATTATAATTTTTACCTTTTTATGAATGTAGAATATCAGATTCATTAGCAAAAAAATAAAAAAAAGACAGCATGTTGTGATTAATTCAGCTACAGGTCCGTTTTTCTGAACATAAATATTAAAGAAATATTCATTCAATAAAAGGGAAATTTATCTCACCCGAGATCTTCCTCTTTTAACAGCTGCTGCACACAAATATTTGTGCCGCTGGTTATCTTTAGCTTCCTGAGGAGATAAAGCATCAAGTGACATTACCATTACGGAATCATGTACAGTCCAATGGAATGGAATTGCTGCCAAAGGTTTCATCAACCAGATATTGAGCAAATGCTGTGAATAAGTAGGTACATGTGATTTCCTAGTTTTGTTTGAAAATCATTTGAAAAATATATAAAACAAAACATTTTCCCCACGTTTTTATTGCGGGGTGTTGTGTGAAGAATTCTGAGGACAAAAAGTATGTACTGTATTTAGAAATATATCTGTAAGATGACAGAATGAAGTGGGGAATAAAAAAATAATGTTGTGAATACTTTGTGATGCACTATATAGTTGAATCACGTGCATATCCGTGCCTGAGTGTGATTTGGTTTCCTCTGAGGACGCGAGCCAGCTTGTGCCCCTCCATCTCCCACACACGCAGAAAAGTGGCAGGTACGCATGTGTTCTGTAAAACTGGAAGCGTCAACACCTGATATGTCAAAAGAGACAAATGGTTTTCAAATGATGTTTACGATAGGGTCAATTAATCCCATATTCCCACACGAACCTGAGTCTTGAGGTCCTCCAGGCTGACTTCAACTGATATCTCCACCTGACCGACCTTTATGAGATCTGATAGGCAAGAATTTGTTTGATCTCTGGCGTGCTCCTCAGTGTGGTTCACATCCATTGTTATGGGACTGGGATTCCGATGCAGCCATACAGACAGCTCTAAAAAACCCTAATTGGAAAGAAAAAAGAAAAAAGAAAAAGTAGATTAACAACCCTGCACGAAATCTAAAAAACATCATGATGAAATTACCTTGGGAAGAAGTCGCCCCTCTGAGATGACTAGTGTCTCTCCATTGTTTATCTTCATCTCTGACAGAGACGCATCCTGACGTGGAATTATCCAAAAGTGTCAAAAACAGAAAAAAAAAATATCCCAACAGAAATCCACATTTTGTTGTAGCCTTGTTCTAAAACTTTTCCTGGGGGCCCCTTGGCCAATTTTGCTGGGCCCCACCCACAAGTTTAGACCTCTTTTTGAGGGTCAAGACTTGGTTTTAGATTTTAGATTTGAATTGGGTTATGGTTGAGGTTAGGGTAAGGAATAGGGGTAGGCAATCATTTTTTATGGTTGGGGCTAGGAAATGCATTGTGTCAATGAGATGGCCCCACGAAGATAGTAAAACAAACGTGTGTGTGTATGTATGATCATGGGGATGTTGGGGGGGAAGGGGGGGGGAGTGGCTTATCTTTTTTATTGTACTATGGATGTTTTAATTGTTCAGCACTTTGAGTTGCATTTTAATGTATAAAAGGCGCTATATAAATAAAGTTTGATTTGATAAACGTCGGATGGATTTCCCCCTCAAAATTCTACACACTAAACTCAATTACTAACAATTTCAAAGAATATTTAGTGCACTTTCACATCTTATGTGTTGGGGATTATTCAATTGTTAAGATATTTACTATATATTGATAAGAAATAGTAAGATACCAGTCGTTCTTTGGATACCCACCTCATTGTTCAGGGCCTCTCCCACCTCCTCACACCAGTCGAGCCTTCTCAAGTGCCAACAGGAGCCTGCAAACATTAAAATCAGGAAATCTAACTTTTATAGTTTAAAAAACAACAACAACAAAAACAATTAGGAGAGTACAACCTACCTTCAATTCCGACAGCATTCATCACTGTTTGCAGACACTGCAAGTCAAGAAAAAGAAAAGTGAAGTGAGTTTGCATTACTTAGCAGTTTAAAAACAGTAAACTCCTCCTTTAAGGACACGTTTTTCATAATAATTTCATAAATTATTGTTACACCTGAACTGAATTTGAACTTGAAGTTTCTTGGCTTACCATACCCCCCCCCCCCACCCCCCTGTTATTTTTTTGCTATAAAGCAGTATTTCTCAACCACTGGTGTGCCATGGGAAATTGTCCAATTCCACCTAAGTACAGTAACAGTTGCAAATTGGCATTAAATAATTGCCATGGTGATGAGCCAACTCTCCCACCGGCTTTGTTCCGGAAACGAAAATTGGCCATAAAATGCAGAGGAATATCCAATCTGTGGCAAATCACACTTAGGAGGCGATTGAGTCGAGGTCTCTCGGTAGCACTGAACGAATTAAGGTGAGAAACGGTGCGCAGGTATATAACATTTGTTTGTGAAATTGTGAACGGTGCGTGTTAAGCCTAGAGTTGGGTAGTTTCCTGACGTAAATCAATCGTTAAACATGTCTATAAATGTGTAGAATTTTAAACGGAAGATATACTGTATCTCCATACTCTATTTCTTAGCATTGGCATTTATTTTTAAAATATAGTTTGATTATAATGTGCATAAGTTATATGAACTTGATATACAGTAGATATGATGTAAACGTTAAAAAATGAAATGCTATAGCCATTTTAGTTTTTTTTTTTACATTTTCTATGGGTGGTGTGAGATTTTTTCGATGAAAAAAAAAAGTGTGCCGTGGCTTTAAAAAGGTTTTGAAACACTGCTGTAAAGAATCATGATGCACAGACTGTTTAATTCTGTACAATCTATTTAACTAGCGCTATGTTATTATTACTTCTTACCTCTTTAACAGTGCAGGTCTTCTCTAGGTTCATGTCCAATTCTATTCCAGTAGGTGGCGGCGAACCCACACAGAAGTGCAGGAAAAGCTGCAGTGCACACAGAGAGAGACGCCATCCATCAAGCATTAATAAATGCTTATTTTTAGAAGGTAGGACGGTTCTGCACCTGCACGTTAAGAGTTGACATTTAAGAAAAAAAAACGACAAAAACAAACAAACCTGCGAAGCCTTGGGGGCACGGCCCACACAAAGCATCATGGTGGTCATGAGCCGCACGCCGGCGTCCCGCACGCACAGGTCCTCGCTTACTGTTCACATAACCAGAGGGGAGGCGTCACAATTATGCCCTTGTTCAAAAAGGTAGAAAATTACAAGGTAGCCGTAGCTTTTAAGAATTTAATGAGGGCCAACAATGACAGAGCACAAGGGGTATTTTCTAAATGGAGGGGGGAGTTTCCAGCCCGTGCGCTGCCATGAAACGACACACATCAAACAGACTACCTGGAGGAAGGAGTTTCCCCGTGATGTCCATCTGTCTCAGGCAGTATTCTGCACCTGGTGAGGAGAAGAATGGAAACTTACCAGCACAGGCTTTTTATACATCCTAATTTAAAGTCCCTTAGAAAGTGTGGGCGGAAGCTGGCTGAGCTGAAATGCCAAATATTCTATATCAGTGGTTCTCAAACCGTTACTTGTAGCCGATATTCATTTTCAGTAAAAAAAAAAAATATATATATATCTTTTTTTTTTTTTTTTAAAAGGGGGGGGTGCCGATCTTGACTTTGTTGTAATGACTTTTCAAAATGTACAAGTTCTTTTTTTTAATCTTAGACAAAATACTTTTAAATTTCTTAACAAAATGTTCAGGTACTCCTAAGGTTATCAGTACGTCTTAAAAAGTTAAATGGAAATTTAAACAAGCAAATACCATAGCTCACTTTAGTTTTCTATATGGTTTTCCAAAATAAAACTTAAAAAACCTGAAATCTTAAACTTTCACATTTCAGAATGTTCAGAAGGTTCCATTGTCAGCAACATCTCTTATAAAGTTACCCGGTCACTAAAAATTTTAATAAATAGTTCCCTGGGATTAAAATGGTTTTAGATTTACTTTTTATCAGCCTTCAGATATAAAAATGTTTTTAAAAAAAAGGCAGATACCAATATTCGTCAAAATGCCCTAATCACCAACATGAAAATATAGTCAAGTAATAAAGAAAGAAAAAAAGTGTTCACCAAAAATGTTTTTTTTTCCCCCCCATATAAATATTTACTGCAGTTATGACTTTACTACTGCATTGGTGTTGATCGGTGATGAACTATGTCCTCCAAAAATCAGGTTACGTCCCTGCCGTAGGATCGGAACATAACATTTAGAAAAGTTGAAAGTCTTGCCTGGGAGTTGCAGCTCCTTTATGGCCATCTCTTTCACCTCACTCAGCAGCTGTAGATAAGACACACACACACACACACACACAATGTAAACTGCATGACTTAAAGAGGTAAAAGTGAAGAGAACGCAAACAAAAGCGTACAAAATGGCTGACCATATCTCCTGCAGCGGGAACCTTAACTCTCCGTCTCTCCTCTGCGTCGCCTCCTGCAAGGCTGCCGGCCTGTGTTTGAAACTCCACTTGGAGCCAGCGACAATCAGACGGCGTCATCACAGTGATCATGTCTCCATTTACGGTGAACATGCTGAACAAAATACAACAAATTATTATTTTCAGTTTTTGACAACCACTAAATGCCATGAAACGGTTGACGAACACAAAATTATTCTGGGCATCATTTGCATCCAATATTTTAGAAAATGAGAAAAATATAATAATATTATATATATATAATAAGTACAACACAGGTCATTTACCCGTTATCAAAAGACTGTTGTTCAAGCACCAGCATGGCATCTCCATCTTTAAGCGACAGTTCCTTGAGGGTGCGGAGCATGTCGTCGGGCGGAAACACCCGCCACCCGCTGGCGCCGCCGCCCTCGCCCGCGCCACACTCTGCTCCTTCGCTGGCAGTCTGCTCCTGACACAGCACACTGCCGGCGGGCTCGCCCAGGGCTTGGCGCACTTCACTGAGGGTGGCGCCACCGGCGAACGCCCTCGTCTCCCTTTTGAGCCCCACGCCATCCATGTTGTCACCGGCCTCGTTGATCGCCGCCGCCCCCTCCGGCTTGCCGTGCGCCTCTAAAGAAGGTCGGACAACGGTGAGCAGCACCGGCTCCCACTCGGCTCCGGTTAGGACACCTACGCCACATACCTGAAAAGATCACAGTTATTTTAGCTTTAGCAAAACTGGACAATTTAATAGATCATTTAAAATATGAATTAAAACGGCTCATTTGGGCTCGTTTCTCACCTCTCGTCCGTTCCAAACAAACAAGTCAGGGTTTGTATTGACGCCTGCACTGCACAGCGAGAGACTGTCATCTGTAACGAGTAAACAACCCCAAGTAAAGAGACATGCGCTCAATTGTAACGCTGAGGCTTTAGTGTCGAACCTGTGAGAGTGTTGTACAGGTGGAGACCGGCCGGGAGAATCTTGGCCAAGGTCAGAGCCATGTCACCCTCCCATTGGTCTTGTTGCTAATAACAACAACAAAGACACCATTTATTTCTGCTACAAGTCATCAAGTCAAATGTTTACGGATGAATAAATAAATACCTCATAAAGAGCTAACCGCAGGTCCCCAACAGTTTTTCTGCGATCGAAAATGAGCGCAGTGCCGGCAATGGGCTCATTACTGAGTGGCTGCAGGGCTCCATTTATCAGCCTATAAGACGACGCCAGGTGGAGACGCAGCTCCACATGGTTATTACTGGCTTCGTATTCCTCCCTGTGATTGGGAACAATGTTGACTTAGACTTATTAAGGGTGCATGTCAGGCTTTTTAAATCCGCCTATTTCTGAACATGTGTAAGACAGCGAGTCATTCTGCACTTTCGCCACACCGCTAGATAACAGAATTACTGTGGTTTGTGTTTGTAAGGTCTATGGACCAAACACTCGCAGCTGGATGGCTATTGCACAGGTTTTATGTTGATGGACATGACTTTACGTCGGTCGTAAAATGAGCTTCTGTACCGCATTTCCTGAAGCTTGATGTTCTCCTCCTGAGCCATCTGGACGAGATGATGAGGAACTTTATGGTGGGGACTGCACAAGGCTGCAAAGAAAGGTCGTCATCAGCTTCTTTGGTGGTTTGTCAGCTTCTTTTCATGTTTGGTACCTGCAGTGGGCCGCTGCAGCTGACTCTTCCTGTAGAAGAGCATGTAGGCGCTCTCGTGGCCTTGGAACTGCTTCTCTATGTCCGACTCTCGGATAGAGGTCACGGTGGAGTCATTCAGGTCAAACCAGTGGCTAGCCTGCAGACACGTAAGAGGAAAGTCATCACTTAATAGCCACCACGAGAGTCATTTTTCATTTCCACATTCAAATGGACCTCTTCTTGGCGCTCCAGTTCTGCAACTTTGCCATCTCCTAGGCCCGCAGCAGTGGGCGTGTCAGCCAGAACAGGGGGCTCACTCATGGGGACGGGCGTTTCGGCCTTCAGTGCTACTTGGGTATCGTTGGACACCAACATGAAAACATCATTGTGTGACTGCAGGAACTATTTGATAGGAGAAGAAATAATGAACAAGTCAGTTTAACTGTACATACAAATTCATTATTGCAAAAGAAAGATTCATAAAACTAGAATGGCTTCCTTCAAGGTAGGACGTTCTTAAATGTGAAAAATCAGGATTCAGTTCTCCTTCATTCCTATAGGTGGCGGTAGTTCGCTGGCCTAAGTGATCACTAAAAAGGTCAAGTTTAGTTAGCTACCTAAGCAAGGAGGGGAGGAAGGAAAAAAGGAACACTGGGTTTAAGTAACGTCACAGTTATCTGCTTTTTAAACAAGCGACGAGGAATTTCAAACAAAAACAAACAAAAAAAGATATCGATTTTTGTGAAAGTATAAAAACAAAAATAACTGAGCTGTTACTCTAAGTCTGTGTCCTACAATTTAAGTTAGGTGAGTAATCTTACTAAACCCTTGCCTCACACTTTGCACATTCTGCAAAGGTAATTTTAAAGTTTTGAGAGAAAAAACACACACATACCTTGCCAATGGGGCCATAGTCTTTCTTAAAGGATTTGTTCCAGGAGGAACCGACCTTCTCCATGAGTTTCTGACCTAACTGGTCTAACCGGATGCTCTTTGATGGCTCCTAACAATAAATAAATCACCATCACTGACTACCACACACAAAATAATGATTTTTTTGTTTTATAAGTTGTTAGTATGATGTTAATATAATACCTGCTCAATAACAGCAGTGAGGACACACAAAGGGTCATTTTCATTGAGTTTGGTCTCACACACGGCCTTCACTTCGTGCTTGGCCTGTGTAGGAGTCTTTTTTTTGTCATTGTCCTCCTGCTGCCAACGACACAGAGGAGATTCATTCATTCTTGAGTGCACCACTCCTTCATTTTGTCGTTTTCCTCTCACCGGCGGCTCCCAGCATCCGAGGCACTCAATGTCCTTGATGTAAGCGTGGTAATGGCCGCCGTAGCAGCCGCCCTTGTGGATAATCACGGAGAACAGCTCGTAGGAGTAGTCGGCGTCATCTCCGTCAGTCTACGACGACGCAAAAATACTGTGACGTGATGCTTAATCCTGATTATCATAAATCATTTTGTGGTCTACCACAACATACTGTCATGTGTTTTTAAGTGATCAATAGCACTTATTAAATAAAAAAGTAATTAGCAATACTTTAATATTTTATATAAAAAATGCATTTGTGTGCATAGAGTAGCTGATTTGCGAATCACCACCCGACTCACATTTTCCTGGAACAAAACTACAAATGCCACAAGATGGCAGCAAAACACTTTCTTCCATTAGACAAGAATGTGACCTGACTAAATGACACTAAAGCACTCCTTACTTGAACCGATTTGACAAAAAATATTTTATATACAGTATACATGGCTTTGGACTAAGCAAAAAAAAAAAAGTGAGTATTTAAATGTTTCCATGAAAAGCAAAGTGCAGGTTAGGCGAAGTTAAGGCTGCTGAACTACGAATGTGCGAGAGTTCAGTGTTTAAGGTTTGTACCTGTTCACAAAATGGCCGCAGGTTGATGTTGAGGGGGAAGCTGTAGCGGCCCTTCTCCTTGTAGCGCTCAAACTTATTACAGTCAAAGCTGAACCTCAGCAAGGAGATGGTCATGAATGGTGGGAGCTTCTTCAACTTGGCAGACTGAGGAAAGGAAGAACCATTTTAAAAAAAAGGTAGGGGAGGAAAAAAACGTGCTTGTTTGATGTTGACAGTAAATTAGTTTTTACCTTGGCAGCAGTGACCAGTTTGTCACACATTGCACATCTGTACAGATTATTGCCTTCGAACAACTCTTCCTCCACAAACATGCTATATAAAGCCTCCTCAAGGCTGGAAAGGCCGCAGACGCATGCCGTCAAATCCAAGAAGTCCTCCTGGTGTCGAGAGCGCCAACGCATTTATTAACTCCCACAGAAAGAAATCATCTTTATAAAAAAAAAAAAAAGTCAGTGATTGAGGACCTGTCGCTGGCTAACGTTGCCGCACTCCTTGCAGGCGATGCTGTTGACAATGGTGCCGTGGTACAGGCGGCGGATGAGCGTACTGCCAGAGGTGCCCACGAGGGATTTCTCCAGAGCGCTGAACAGAATCCGGTTCAGCTCCTGAACGTCGTGCTGGTTTGTTCCCTGTAGATTTCACAGCACAAAGAAAATAGAATTTAAAGATTCAGCAGGCGCTATGACAGGTGTCGCATTCAACACTTTCCTGTTAAGAGTCCCAATGCATCTGTATTTTCTCATTGTTTATTATGTAACTGCATATTGACCCAAATTTTTTTCGTAATCTTATGAGACTTGTAAAATTTATGAGGTCCCAGCATTGACAGAATAAAGTTGTATTTTCTGACAAAATAAGACATAACCATGCAAGAATTACCAATTTTTTTTTTTTTTAGGGGAAAAAGTTGATAGGCCAACAACTGCTGCAAATAGCAAATGTCAACATTAAAAGTCATTCTTTTGATAAATAAAACACTTAGTATTGGCAGAATAAGTCTTTCTTTTTTTAAAGGCATACTTTTTCAAAAATTAAGCGATGTACATACTTTTTTTAGTTTTTATCTTTGAGAAAAAACAAATTGGAATTCTACTATAATCGTATATTTGAAGAAAAAAAGGGGTGAGTAAATTAGGACATTTTCTGTAAGGAAAAGGTGCAAACTTAAGTTGAAGAATTCTGGAATTTTGCAAGAAAAACATCCAATAAAGTGGAGGGTGGTAAAATTACAGCAATAAAGTCATTTTATGAGTGCAAAGTTGCTAGGGAGGGTTTAATTGTAATTTTACAAAAAAATAATATGGGTTATTTATTTATTTAAAAGTATGTATCATCAGAATAAGATAGAAAATAAAAAATAAAAATATTCAAGAATAAAATAGAAATACATTGCCACTGCTCACTACACCAAATTAACTTACGACCTTGACCCCCCCCCCCCCCCCCCCCCCCCCACACACACACACACACACGGGAAATTTGATTATTAAATGTTCAAAATAAATGTCACATCTCTTTATATAATTTTTAAATTGACCTAGTACACCTCCAAGTTTTTGCATTTCTAATTTGTATTATCTCAACAACAAGTGTGTCATAACAGACCCTTATGTTGTAAGCCTGGTGTTCTACGACGCACCCCTCAGCCTCGCTTACCTGAGTTCCAAGCATTCACGCACCCGACGCAGCTGGACTGCCTCTAGACAAAATGAAATTCCTTCACTCAACGAGCCTAACCTCTTTTGCCGCATCCAGCATGGCTTGCCCAGCATGGTGAGAGCCCCAGTGATTGATTTATGGTAATGTTCAAACAAGTAACCTGAGCCTCTTTAATTCTCCCTCTACATGTTAAGAGTCCCTACCCGGCTGTATTTTCTCACTGTAAAAAACGACATTTACAAGCGTTACTTTACATAGCCCAAATAAAGTTTATATAAATCGTTATCTTGGGAAAATCAGAGAAAAAAATTCCCCAAGAAAAATTCCTAATATTACCAGAATGAAGTCCTATTTTGGATGGAAAATATCATAATCTTGTGAGGATTAAGAACATTTTCTAAGGTAGCAAAAGTGGCATAAAAACTCTTGGACATAAAAAGTTTTAGCATTGCCATAATATTACCAGAATGGAGTATTTTTTTTAAGAAAAAAAAATCATGTTTCCAGGGGAAAATATTTTGGAGGGGGTTTGGGACTTTATGTTTTTGTTTTTGTTTTAAAATAGCCAAAATAAAAAAAATTAAAAAATATAATTACTCCCCATGTCTGAATACAACCAGAATAAATTACTTTTTTGACAATTTATTTTTAATATTGCCAGAAGTAAGTCAAACCTTCGGAGAAAAACAATAACAATATTTGGAGGAAAATAAGTCCTAATATTGCCACAACAACTTGATTAAAGTAGTTGATTTATGATGACTCAATAGATGAACCTGAGCATATGTAAATCTCTCACTGTCTTTTCTAAGAACACACCTCATTGCTGTTCCAGCCAAAGCTGCCAGTGAGGTCGGCCGTGGAGGCGCTCTGCTGGTCCACCAGCAAAAGACGAACGAAGAGTCTCTGGAGCTCCAGAGGGATGACACGGACCTATGGGAAAAAGCCTTGTGACATTTCAAGAGGAAAACATACAAAAGTGAACAAGATCTAGTACAGAAGTTCCACTAACAGAGGTATAACCTCTGCAGTGTGGAAATCAGAAGTGTTTCTCAAGTCTTGGTTGTGTTATATCTTCTTTTGCTAAACTGAACGGTGGCTGTTGGATATATAATACTGCCGTATCAACAATGTTCTGGCGAGAGATAATAATTTAACGTTCCCGAATAACGATATTGACATCTAACAAACTGGTTCTATATCATGAGTGATAACAATACAATTTGCATTGCTTACTTTGGCTTCTGGTTTGTCTTTATCTTTTAGACATCCTAATTCATCAGGCCCCAACGAAAACAGCTCCTCTGCGCACACACAAACAAAGAAGAACAAATTATCAAGACAACAAGATCTTTGTCATCACACCTGCATCCTCACCTCTGAATTCGGGGGTGAATAGGAGGGTCTGAAGCAGGGAGTTGAGGTAGCACGTCCCTCCCTGATTCCTTATGCCGCACAGTTTGTTTCTTCCACGGGGAGCCGGGGGCTCGTCTCCCGCCTTGGCAACTCTCCCCCCTCCGGAGGAGGAAGAGATGGAGAAGCCCCCTTCACCCTCGTCGCCATCCTCCTCGAAAAGATTCCCAAACATGACGTTTCGTTGGCTTTTATTTTGCTTGGTAAATGCGCCACGCTGCCTCTTGCTATCTCATCTTGGTCTTGCCCAGTTCTCTGTTGACAATTGCCGGACTGACGCGGAAGTAAGATGACTTGACGGGGATAAACATAGCGACCGGCTGGGGCGTGTAAATGCGTCCAAAAATGCTAGCTAACAAGTTCAGCTCACCTGGCTCGACAGCTCAGCTAAAATGAAACGAAAAAGTCCGTCTGTCGGTAATGGACGACGTTGAGTCAAAAAACGCTGCAAGAGTGCCAATATGGGAATAGAGTTGGTAACTGTTTATCTATTCGACAGTGTTTATGACGTCCTTGTTTTCTAGTTTGGGTCTTAAAGCGGCGAATGTAAATACAAATGCCGTCGGTGTACAGTGAGCAGCCATCTTGGTTCTCGGCATGAACGTCGCCGCGAGGCATTGTGGGTCTTGTAGTTTTATAGCGCGAAGACGTCATATCCGTTGCGTGCAACGTGATGGTTTCATCAAATCTTTATTTGCAACTGTTTACATGAGTCCCCCTGTAGGCGAGATGGGTTCTAATTTGAATAATATAATTAACAAACAGATCAGATACATTCGACAAAATGAGAGCCTAATTATTTTAGACCTTTATTGTATAGTTGTATAGTAACCGCATTAGACTGTGTAATTGAGTATTTTTTTTTTATTAAATACTGCCCAAAATGGAACAGACACTCAGCTAATACTATTCAAATTAAAATAACCAAGGAATGACAAAAAAAAAAAACAGAACAGTAAGTCCTGCTTTGTTTCCGATCTCAGACTTAGGCAAAGCACACACACATCCAACTGAGCCGTCCTTCGAGGCAAAATAAAACAAATATGCTGTGCTTTTATTTTTGGGAAGTAGGGCTTTTATCTTGATTTCCACACATGCGAACAATACACAAGGACATGTATACAGTATATATTGGTATTTGAAAACAATAAATAATCATGTTTATTCATTTTTATTTTTGCCATAATCAACCTTCCCTAGGAGTGGGTTTTGAGGCCACCCGGTTTACACTTTAACCACTTGGCCATCCTACTGACTGTTGTCCACCATGTGACCCATGTAAATAATAGTGAATATTTATGAACAGGACCAAAATATCACAGTCAAGAGAAGTACCTTTTAAGAAAATGGTAAGAGTAGCTTATTGTTCTTTTAATAATTTATGATCATTATTATGTGGACACACGCACACACACTGCATGTCTTTACATTAAGGATAGAAAAATGTTCTGTCAATGTCTTCTGAGGGCTACACTAAATTCATTAAAAAAAAATATCACACAAGTGGTTATTTTTTATATTATGAGTAGCTTAGTTCCTTGGAGGGTTTCTTATAGTGGGCCAACACTTGCGGGGGGCCCCATGGGCACTCCCCCCTCGCTGTGGGGCATGCATCCACACGCATAAATACGGGCGTGAATGAGCTCAGTACATTTTCAGCTTGAACACTTTGGCGAGAGGCACTTTGGCACTTGAGTAGATCAGATAAGAGTCTCCGCCAGCACTGAAGAACTCCCAGTCGCTGCAACCGATGGTCGGGAGCCAGTGGACGGGAACGAAGCCCTCGTAGCCTTGCCACCTTGACGCAGGGGGATGAAAGAAGCCCCATTAATGGAGTTTTAAAATAATAACATAAAACAAAATGGATGTAAATATAAATAATACATACAAAATAAATAATACAATTTATAAAAAATATTTAAAAAAATACATAAATAAATCAACATTCTTAAAAAAAAAAAAAGTGAAAAATTATACATAAAAATGCTAAATATTAATATTAGTGCTAAGCAATAACATTAGCCCATGTTGAAGAATGGTCACCAAAAAATCCCGTGATATAGCGAAAAATATGTATATTTGAAAAATCCGCGCTACAGTAAGACTGTCAGTGATATGGCAAAGGATGACTGTTGTATACTCCTCAGTATCCACTTTTTCTTGTTTCCTCAGTCTCGGCACGGGGAGAAAAAAAAGTACCTGTAGAGAACACTGTTGAGAGAGTACGACTCGCCATTGAAGGAGTTGGCCACGACCAGGAAATATTCCTCCCCGAGAGTGAAGAACTCCCAGTCCACCGCGCTGCCGGAAGAAAGCAAAAGCTCTTAAAATGCTTATATTATGATCATTTGTAAGCTTTTATTTATTTATTTTTAATCAAACACTTCCTCTGAGTTCTTATTGGTTTGGGGCTAGCGTGTGGGAAGTAATGAAGTATTAGTATTGATAGTGCTGCTATTTTGTTGAAGACGTATATGCATTATATGTGACTACCTATTACAACTATGTACTTTCATAAACTGTATGTTATTGTGAATGTTTGAAAATAACGCTTGGCTATGGTTCGAGACTCGAGGCAGGAGGCGACGACTAGTGAAGTGAGGCTACATTCAAATCAGTTTGAACGCAGAAACTTGAATTTTGAATTGCTACTGCCCCATGTGGCCGAAAAATGAAACTGCAGTTTGCCTTCACATACATACATACATACATGCATGCATACATACATGCACATACATAACGTGCACATGAAGTCACATCCGCAGACAGTGGGCGGGAAATTCGAACTGTCTGAAAACTATTAGTCAGAGGCAGGAGTTCATTATGAACAACTAAGGTGTTAATCTACTAACTAAAAAAATGTTTCAGTCATAAATGGTCAAATAAAAAGGCCATTGTAAAGATATTTTTGGTCAAATTGTTACAAAGTGCAGCTTTAAGTTTAGTTTTTTTTTTTGTGTGTGACTTTTTACTTTTGCTCCTTACATTTGATAACAAAATCAATACTTTCTACATAATTTGTCAAAATAGGCTGATTACTTACTTGACAACCTCCACAGATGACGGCACAATAATAATAATAATAAATCACCTAATTAAAGGGAGGTCAAATTTAGACTGATTTTTTTTTTTTTACTTTTACACTCAAGTACATTTCAGAGTCTGTCCTTTAATCCCCCCCGGCTTTTTTTTTTTTTTTTTAAACTAAAGCAGTTGAATCAGTACTTCAACTTTTACCAGCGTGAGTACTTTTGCCACTTTTGATGATACCTGTATGTCACAATGTCCTGGAAGCGGACAAACACCTGCCCGGTCATGTCCAACTCGTAAACAGTAGAGTTGATAGCGTATTGGCCGGGCCCGTTGCCGTGGAGCTGGTGTCCGTTGGCGACCACCAGGAAGACCCGTGCGCCGATCTGGAACATCTCCCAGTCAGTGGCGCAAAACGTCTGCATTAAAATAAAAGAACGTTCAAAGACATGTATGGACAAATGTGTAATTAAGGCTGGAAATTAGCTGACTCATTCGGATCCTTAATGACACGCGGCTGGAGAAGGAGGAAAAAAAAAAGCAAAGTGGCCCGGTAAATGAGGGGCTATTATTTTTGAAACACGTTGAGACAACTTGTAAAATTAGGCTTTTAATTAGTGGTTGTGTCGGCTTACACGCGAGTGAAATGAACACCTATGTCAAAAAAAATAAAAAATCCCTGTAGCTTTTTTAACTGTTTTCTGTGCAGTTGCTACAAAGTCTGTGTACATACACTGTGTCTGTTCCTGGTCAAATTTGACCCTACAGTCTACTAAAATGGATTTGCCATCAACCAGTGTGCGCTGTAATTGAGAAAAATGTTGATTTTTTTTTTCTCCAGAAATTTTTTTAAAAAAAAAAGAGAAAAATGTTGATAAGCCTGAAACTGTGACAATGTACCTGCCATAAATGTTTGTATTTTTTTATGGGACAATAGTAACAAGGGTTCAAGTGGGAGCTTAAACCGGTCCTGAGAACTGTGTGTTCCCACCACTTTTGTGCAGGTACCCGCAGAAACATGCACCTGCTGGCCTTTAAAGGGTTATGAGGCAATCTTCAGACAGTGAACGGGTAAAACAACATAACAATGATTATACATCAACATAAGAAACAGAAGTCACCGAGAGGTCAGAGGGCGTTTTGACACAGGCGCAACATCTGCACCTGCAAAAACAACTTGCAACAATACATTTCCTTTGAAATATTGATTAAGGATAATCCATTTGTCAACAGCAGGCAGACAATGAATACATTGTGAAAAGATCTGTAGTTTGTAATTTGACAATTCATATACAGGGAGTCCGCCAGTTACGACGTACGCAACCTACGACGTTTCGACTTTACTACGCCTGTAGCGCCTTCTTTTTCATTAATTTCCCACATTAATCACGCCATTTTAATCCTATTTAAAGTTGTGTTGCTCCAGCAACGGGCGTCCATCGAGCAGCAATTAAAGTCCGTGCGGAAACACGAAAATATTGGTTTCGGCATCTCCCGGGTGGCGCAAGTATGTTTTTAAAAAATGACTGAACAAAGTATTTTGATATAAATATCGACTTTCACGGTAAAATCCAACTTTTGTCGAAAATCTGGTTACATCGCCTGCGTGGGAACGGAACTCATCCGTAACTTAAGGACTCCCTGTATAGGGATATTTTAGGCCCGGGTCAACCTATGTGTGCAAAAAGTGGAAAGGATTAGATTGGCTGAAGAGAGAAACCCCCCCCCCCCCCAGAAACAAACAAGAACTGAAAGAGGCTGCAGTAAAGGCCTGGAAAAGCATTTCAAATGAAGAATGCAACAAGTTGGTGAAGTCAATGGGTCGCAGGTTTGACGCAGTTATTTAAAGTAAGGGTTATGCCATCAAATATGACATGTTATTCACTTTAAATTCATGTAATAATGTCTGTTCCAATACTTTTGCTCACTTGAAAAGTGGGTGGCTTCAAACGAAAGGTTCTCTGTTCTGAGTTGTTTAATAACACGTCTAGAAGAAAAAAAAGAATGAATGAATGAATGAAATCCAAATGTCTTTGCCGTTCCAATACTTTTGGACGGGACAGTATGTTTGATTGGGTTGTCTAACTGTTGATTGAGTAACAGCTAGCATGCTAGGACGTTTTAGCATTCTGGGCACCATAATTTGAGCGACAGAAGAGTGAATTAGCCAGTCACTCAATGATCACAAATGTGTTCGTTTTTTTTTTTGCTATCGTGTGACATCATGGTGAAAAGTCTATCGCACCATCTTAAACAGTCATGGAAGTGTACGAGTGTATGTCAGAGTGTTCTGGGTGAATTCAGGTGATTAATTAAACTAAGCCCGGAGGTTGCTTTCTTGCTAATCCTCACATCATCCAGCTGTGGAATTCCCCTAAATCACACTCTCTCCTTATGGGCCTATCAACGTGTCAACACGTTTCACCGCGAGTGCGGTTACAGTGCAAGTATGACACTCGCTGTCGGCTACAGACCGCGTGCTCTATTTTTGGCAGCGAGGACACGCACGCCTGATGCTTTTCTCTCCGTCCTTGTCATTAGGTGGTTTTCATCTCGCCGTGTTTGTGTTTGTTTCCTGCATCAGAGTGCAATGACAGGACTGTTTTACTGCCTTTCAGCCCGCCATCGCACACATCGCATTTCAGCAGAAGAAATTATAGTACGAGTTTGGGCCGTAGGTCTGTGGGTGATATAGTCTAGAAATCAAATATCAGATTTTTAAAAATTGTAATCAAATGTTTTCCCCCTTTGCTTAACCCTGGAGAACCCACGGGGTCAAATTTGGCCCCTATAAATTCTGCTACTCAAATAACAAAGACCTTTTTTTTTTGTTTTACAAATTTAACTTCAAAAGTCCAGAGTGCCACTTCTGACCCCTGCATGGGGCCATCTAGTGGATGAATATTGCCCTTACATGAGCCAGAGTGGTGGTGACAAGATGGCTGACAACATGCCAATTTTGTTGAGCTGGAAATCAATCCAAACAAAACCATCTTCTCAGCAAACCGTCAGATGGTAAAATTGTGTTTTTTTTGTTAATCTATTTCATATCATGTTGCAGAATGCCTAGGAGTATGTTTTATATATATACTTTGATAAATTAGCAACTCTGAGCTAGTTCAAAAAACAAGGGTTAAAATTGAAAAACATATATTTTGGTGTTCAGTGGACTTATAGCAGCCATTTAATGTATAATTCATAATTTTCCAAAGAAGAAAAGGGTTCTTGGGTTCTCCAGGGTTAAAGAATTTTTTTTTTTTAATCCCAAAAATGTCTTGCCTTGGAAAATGACCCTTTTGCCCAAAAAATGCATGTAAACTTAATCCATAATAAATTAAGATATCAAATGTTCAACATATTATTGTCACGTTTTTCCAGCTCTTTCAGTGTAGCTCTGTCACTTTCACAGATGAATTACATGTCCATTACATAACAATGTGTTTACCTTAATGGTTTGGAAGACTCGAAAGTTCCCATCGACCCAAACGTAGATCACAGAGTCCACCGACGTGGTTACTCCATCGAATGCATTTGCCACCACCAGAAAATGGTACGGTCCCACTTTGAAGAACTCCCAGTCGTAAGCCCCTGACGTTCTCAACCTCTGGTGGACCTCAAAGGACTTAGTTGGCCTGTTCCATTTGTACACAACGCTGTCGATGGTGTGATTGTTATTACCTACAGGAGAGAGAGTGACACAACATAATGATAATTTGCTTTCAAAGTTTTGGTCTTGACTTGATCACAAGTTCTTAAAGACTTGGGCTTGGCTTGGTCTCAACCCCTTTGAGTCCTGGTCTTGACTTGGTCTAAACCCTGTTAGGTCTTGGTCTCGAATCTGTCTCAACACCTCAAAGTCTTGCTCTTGACTTGGTCTAAACCCTGTAAGGTCTTGGTCTCGAATCTGCCTCAACACCTCAAAGTCTTGCTCTTGACTTGGTCTAAACCCTGTTAGGTCTTGGTCTCGAATCTGTCTCAACACCTCAAAGTCTTGCTCTTGACTTGGTCTAGACCCTGTTAGGTCTTGGTCTCGAATCTGTCTCAACACCTCAAAGTCTTGCTCTTGACTTGGTCTAAACCCTGTTAGGTCTTGGTCTCGAATCTGCCTCAACACCTCAAAGTCTTGCTCTTGACTTGGTCTAAACCCTGTTAGGTCTTGGTCTCGAATCTGCCTTAACACCTCAAAGTCTTGCTCTTGACTTGGTCTAAACCCTGTTAGGTCTTGGTCTCGAATCTGCCTCAACACCTCAAAGTCTTGATCTTGACTTGGTCTAAACCCTGTAAGGTCTTGGTCTCAAATCTGCCTCAACACCTCAAAGTCTTGCTCTTGACTTGGTCTAAACCCTGTTAGGTCTTGGTCTCGAATCTGTCTCAACACCTCAAAGTCTTGCTCTTGACTTGGTCTAAACCCTGTAAGGTCTTGGTCTCGAATCTGCCTCAACACCTCAAAGTCTTGCTCTTGACTTGGTCTAAACCCTGTTAGGTCTTGGTCTCGAATCTGTCTCGACACCTCAAAGTCTTGCTCTTGACTTGGTGTCAACCTCTTAAAATGTTGGTCTGGGCTTGGTCTCATGCCGTCGAGTCTTAGTCTTGAATCTGCAACAGCACCTCAAAGTCTTCGTATTGATTTGGTCTCAAGTTCTCAACCCCTTACAGAAATGATTTTGACTCAGTTTCAACTACTCAGTCTTGGTCCTGACTCGGTTTCAATTTTGCAGTCTAACTTTTCTACCTACAGAAGAGACAGTGATACACTATAATAAGTTAGTTTTGACGCCTCAAAGTTTTGGTCACTCAAAGACTTGGTCTCGACTCAGTCTCAACCCTTCAAACTTGATCTTGTGTCTGTCTCAATCCCTACAAGACTTGGTCTTGATTTGGTTTCATCCACTCAAATGCTTGGTCTTGGTCTAAACCCCTTACAGTTTTGGTTTTGACCTAGTCTCAACTCTTAGTCTTAGGGTTTTGGTGTTGACTAAACTTTTCAAGTGTGTCTCCTAACTCGATCACAAGTACTTGACGTCTTGGTCTCGACTTGGTCTCAACTGCTCAGGCCTTCGCCTTGACTTGGTCTCAATTGCTTAATGTCTTGTTCATGACTTGGTCTCATCCACTCAAAGTCTTGGTCCATCAACTGCTCAAATTCTTGATCTTGACGTGGTCTCAACTTGTGACAATCTCAGTTTTGGTCTGAACAAGCCAAAGTTTTGGTCTTGGACTTAACTGAAGTCTCAAACTTCTTGTTCTAACTTTGAGCTGAGGCCCTGAGAGTCGTTTTCTGGTCTTGGTCTGAAAATTACATCAGGTTTGACGATACAGATTCAGTATGTTTTGTTGTTGTTGTTGTCTTACCTATCCTGTGATTGGCGACTACGAGATATGTGTGTCGATGAATTTTGAAGGCCTCCCAGTCACGTGCACAGTGTGTTTCCAAAGTCTGAAACTTCACAAACTGTTCGCTTCTTCGGCTCCACTTGTAAATGACAGAGACATCAACTTCCTTTCCCACATCGGTGTCTGTATTGGAGTTGGACACCACCAGAAATGTCTGGAACAAAATAACAGGAAGTTCTTCTTGATCTACCTGCAATCTAATTTGTCCCCTTTTATTGCAGTCCTACCTTCTTGCCCATGTTGAAATGCCTCAATGCCAGAGCTCCATGGGTGCTAATATTCTGGTACAGCTGGAAGCCATTATGTTGGCTCCACTGATACACCGCAGAGCCAGAAGTTGTGGAGCGGTGAGCCATGGCAGCCATCAGACCCACACCCTGGACCTGGAAGATCTGAAGAGGACATCAAACAATTCACTGTCTTTGTCTTCACTTTGTTTTAATCCCGAGATAGTGAGTAGGGAATGAGAGATTCCAAACACAGCTTTGGTCTTTACTACTTAGTCTTGCCAAAGCCTTGGTCTCGAGAACTCTATGTTTTAATGTTTACTTGGTCTCAAAACCCTCAAAACCTTGGTCTCAAAGTTTTAAACTTGATGTAGTTTCAACCTTTCTTTGTCTTAGTCTTGACTTGTTCTAAACGCCTCAAATTATTGGTCTTGGTCTCCGCCCATTAAAGTTTTGGTTCTGACCCAGTCTCAACTCTTAGTCTTCAGGGTCTTGGTCTTGACTTTGGCCTCAACCTCTCAATGTCTTTGGTCTTGACTTGGTCTCAACTTTTCAAAGTCTTTGCCAAAGCCTTGGTCTGAACTACTCTAGGTTTGAGTATTTGCTTGGCCTTAAACCCTCAATGCCTTGGTCTCAACCTGGAAAAGATTTAAACTTGACTTAATTTCAACCTGTCTTAGTCTTAGCCTTGACTTGTTCTAAACCCCTCAAAGTCTTAGTCTTGACTTTGGCCTCAACCTCTCAAAGTCTTGAATCGTGACTTGGTCTCAACTTTTCAAAGTCTTCGTCTTTACTTGGACACACAAACCCTTGAAGTCTTGGTCTTGACATTGTCTCAACCCCTTAAAAGTCTTTAATTGGTCTTAAACCTTAAAGTCTTGAATTGGCTTTAAACCTTCAAAGTCTTCATTTTAATTTCAATCGGCCCTCATGATTTGGTCTTTTTCTTGACTTTGGTCTCAACCATTGAAAATCTTAGGGTGGACTTTGTCTTAACTTGATCTTCACTTGCAGAAGTGTTGGTCTTGACCCTCTTGTCCCTTCAAAGTATTGGTGTTCACTCTGGTCTCAACCGCTCCAATTGTTAATCTTGATTTAGTCTCAAATCTTGTCAATCTCAAGTCTGTCTTGGTCTTGACTTTGCTCTTAATGCTTCAGTGTCTTAGTCTTTACTTAGTCACAACTTGTCAAAGTCTTGGTAGTCTTGAATTGGCCTTAACCATTTCAAATGTGTCTTAATTCTGTCTCAACCCCTCAAAGTCTTTATCTTGACTCATACTCAGTTCTTTAGTGCCTTGACCTAGACCTCATCTGTACTCCACACAATTTTGCCGTGACTTAATCTCAGCCCAGTTCTTGGTCTTGACTTGGTATTGACTTGGTCTTAAGTCTTAAAGCTCTTTATTTGGTCTTGACTTCCTAAAGTTTTGGTCTTGACTTAGGCTCAAATGATATCGATTTGACGACAGCGTGAAATGACAGGAATGACATGTTGCGCTTGAGAAGTGATTTTACCTCTATGTCGTGTGTCTCCGATCTGGTGCCGAGAACCTGTTTTTCCTCAACATAGTCCAGTCGTTTCCGATCTGAGCATTAAAAAGTTGGTTCATTTCCAAACTGAGACATCGTTGTGAAGATGATGTCGGCATCTCACCCTCCAGTACGGCGATCCACGAGGCACCGTCGCAAAGGTACAGAGCTTTCCTCAGTGGATCGAACCACATCTGGCCTCGGAGCGGCTCCGAGCACATCAGCTGTAAACCCACTGACACTCTCGTCTCGGTTTCTGGTGGTTCACAAAGATTTTAAATAGACTGTGTAGACTTTATGGCATGTCCTGTTTTGTACTACAAATAATGCAACAACTGTACCGTAAGGGAGCAGGTGACTCGCAGCATTCGTCCCAGTGGCGGCAACATCTGCCAACAGCAACGGTGGAACTGACAGAGCTGCAAGTTGAGGGCGGGTAGACGGGCATATCTGATGGGTGGCGTCCGAACCCGGCACCAGAACCAACTGTCGCAACAGGCCCTATATAAAAAAACAGTGGATCAGAGGGAAACACTAGTCTGTAGATAGGTTGATGGAGAACTTAAACTGAACTGAACCGTCCGACTAATAACGTAAGCATCAAGAGCATCTTTTCTTTGATCCTTCCTCGGGTCTCCTGACGGCCTCACGACTCTGGCTGGAAGTGTTCGGTTTAGGTGAACGGTATGGGATTTTTTAATAGGTTTTAGGTGAACTAATGAATACACACATACACATACTCACCCACATACAAAAAAAAAAGAAAAGAGAGAGAGAGAGAGCAATGATGATATGTCAAATCGGTAAAATTACAATACTGAGCTCTCCAGGAAAAAAAATAAAATAAATAAATAACGTAAGCATCAAGAGGGGAAGCGCGGGTCTTACCGTAAACAATCCTTTCCACCTGCCCCGACTGCCAATGTGAAATCTGGACACATGAAAGCTGAGGTCCGACGGGAAAGGCTGGGAGGGAAGGCTGTTGGAAAAACATCAACACGTCTCATGGGTTTCTGTACAATAACTACAGTATATTATCTGAGCGTCTACCAATATTCCCGCCTGAGGGGACTTTGCACTCAGAGCTATCTATCAAATGATGTCAGCCTGCTATGATTGCACGGCTTCAGGCTGTGAGCATATTTGCAGTGCTGCTGATGTATTGTGCTGAAGGATCTAGTGGATTATCCCTGCGGGGCGCATTCTAGGGGACAGGACGGAAACTCCGATGGTGGGGTGGTTGATATTAGCAATTCAGACCCACTTCATTGGTCCCGGGGTGCGGGCAATTCTTCTGCATGGGGCAGTTTGAAATGAACGCACTTTGGTCTCTTGAGGTTTTCCTGATTTGTTGGAATTTAGATGTCTCTGGGGTTGGTGAAGGACTCTGGTTGGTGGCGTCTGGTCGGTGCTGGATTTCACTTTCCTTTCTTTTCTTTGGTCCTTCCTCGGGTCTCCTGACGGCCTCGCGACTCTGGCTGGAAGTGTTCGGTTTAGGTGAACGGTTTGGGATTTTTTAATAGGTTTTAGGTGAACTAATGAATACACATTCACTCGCACGCACATACAAAAAAAAAAAAAAAGAGCAATGATGATAACATGTCGAATCGTTAAAATTACCGAATGAACAATACTGAGCTCTCCAGAAGAGAGAAAAAAAAAAAAAAAAGAAGAAATAAACGTAAAAAAAAATTTTGCTGCTAAAATTTTTTATCACAAATTGAGTTCAAGTTGTTCACTCCAATAAAATCCTTAAGGTTATAATTATACCACTAAGTAAAAGCTGGTAAAACATGACCGTGTTTTTTTGTCTGGGTCTTGTGTGAAAAAAAGCTTACATTTCCCGCGGCGAGCCACAATCCACCGTCAGCCCGGCGTGCCGACCGCCGACGGACAGGACCAAGGTGTGCCAGCGGTTGTCGTCGAGGTGGGCGTCCCGGAACACCCACTGCTCCGTGACGCCCCGCCGTCCCCTGAAGAGCACGTGCAGACGCTTCCCGGAGAGCCTCAGTCCCAGGAGCAGACGGCGGCGTTCCGCGTTGTTTTTCGCTCTTCTCCTACTGATGCGTATTTGCAGATTATTTCCCTCTTCCCTCTCTTCTTCATCCTCCGCCTGCTCCTCCTCCAGAGCTCCCTGCTCTGCTCTTTTAGCCTCCATCATGGAAAAGATGTACTCACTTTTCTGCAAGGTGAAAAGCAAAAAAATGATGCCTCCAATTGAACTAATACTTTTTATTTTAATATTTACAAACACATTTTAGGGGCAAGAATATTTAATCATAATTTCTGCTCATGATTCGAAATGATACAATCTACTTGGCCATCACTGGCTGTAGGTGATCAGGGTACATATGGTGCGAAATTGGTAAAAATTTGGTGTGCTCAGTAATCGACTTTTGATTGTTGTGATGGTACATCGTGCAATTTATTTACTATTGTAATCCCTAGATACGAGCAAAAAAAGGTGGTCAAAAGAACATGTGCAATATGAATTCACATGAATAATGTTTGGTGTTCCACAGGGTTGAATTCTAGGGCCTCTGCTATTTTCATTGTATCTGCTCTTCCTGTTCATTTTGTTCATCAGTAAATCCTATACCAAGATCTTGAATTTAAACACCAAAAAAAAAATCATGTTTTATTTTCAATGAGGAAGGGTTTGGTGAACGCGTCTTGAACTGCCGCTGTCTTCTAAAGAACAGGCAAGCGCATTGCTCACCTTATGTGAGATGCGAGCCACTTTCAGCGTGACCACGACGGAGAAGTCTTTTGGGGAATGGTCACAGTCGGAGAACAGGCTGACAGGAGCAAGAGGCCCAGAGAAATGGACGCCGCGCACCCCTCCGGATGACCTCACATGCACCCCTGCCGTGAGTCCGGAGGCGTCCTTCTCGAGGACGGCAGATAGAAGATCCACAGGAGCCAAATCTGGGGGCCGTTGAATAACATTAGTGATGATACAGTCGTATGTGAAACGGATTATTTCTAACTCAAAAATGAGCGCTCATCCTAGTTATAATTTTAGGAAAATTCACCTAATGAAGCCAGTTTCACTTAGCAACATGGAATTTGGTAGATCATCAGTGGACCTACAAAAAAAAATCTGAAGAGAAACATGAAGTCTGCCTTTTTGGTATGTTGAGGCCAATAAAAAAACACTATTTGGGGTATTTAGCCCTCAAAGTCAGTTTCACTTAGCAATGTGAAATTTGGTAGACATGTTTATCATGAGTAGACCAACCAAAAAAGTCTCAAGAACCCTTATCTGAACCAGAAGTCTGCCTTTTTGGTATGGTAAAGCCAATAAAACACTATTTGGGGACTTTACTATACTCATTTGTGGAATATTCCGCCCTCAAAGTCAGTTTCACGTCGTAAGATGAAATTTAGTACAGTAGACATTAGGGGTGTGCCCAAAAATAGATTCTCATAATAATCGCGATTCTCATTTAGTCCGATTCAGAATCGATTTTAAATGTCCCAAAATCGATTTTATTTAAATTATTTGTTTGTGTGTGCCTTTATTGGAAGCGCTGTTTATGTTGTACCCGATTTGGCCATTGAGGGGCAGCGCGATTCCATGTGGTCTGATACGCTGTTAAGTTGTAGCCACATTAGAGAGTAGAAGGAAAAAGTCACGATCAAGTTATTCCAATAAAAGTTGTTTTTTTGTAGCGTAGAGACGTTCTTTTGAGTGATAAAAGAGCACTAATTAGCATTAGCGAGTCAGACTGGAGCAGATCAGTACGATTTCTTGAACATCTATAAATTGAAGCAAAAATCATTGCCAATCAAATAATTTTGAATCAAAAATCGATTCTGAATCAAATCGACCACCCAAAAATCGGAATCGAATCGTGAGACATTCAAAGATTCCCACACCTAGTAGACATGTCTATTATGAGTTGACAGGAAAAAAAGTATTTTAATTAAACTTTCAATTTCGTTTCACTTTACAGAGACTTTCAATCATTGCATTACACTAAAAGTCGACTCGACTTTGGAGATTCCGCTGGAACTGCACTTCTATTTTTTTTACAACAAATCGTCAGTCGAACGGCATCTTTGATTTGAGGGCATAACAACAGCGGTTAGCACCCACATCCAAGAGTGCAGCCTGCCCCTGAGCGGGATCACCTGCTATTAACTCTTTTTTTTTTTTTTTTTTTTTTTTTTTATCGTCGCAGCATGCCAGAATTCCAACTGCGTGAGGTGTCTTTTAGTGTTTTCCTAAAACGGATGAGACATCCAGAAACATGGAATCCCAAACTCGTTCCACGTTTGTACATGTTTAGAGGCGGGAAGGGAAGAAAATTAAAAGCACAAAATTGGCATCCTAAGCTTGGCAAACCATTTGCTCCCTGCAGTGTGGATTCGTTATCCAGAAGAATTTGTGGCTGGCGGGGGTTGCCCAGGAATTCATAGGTGGATAATCATTATTAACAGTGACTTCATGTGAGGTGTGTGTCTGTGTGGGTGGGTGGAGGGGGGGGGGGGGTTACCTGGACATTGTCCCCCGAGGTCAGCCGTCGTGGCAGCGGCCCTGATGCTGAGCAGAAGGAGCTGGGAGAGTAGCAGCGATGACATCATCACCGCAAGCCTCTTCAGTTCAATCGGTCTCCCCGACAAAGCGTCTCCATGCGGGATGCTCCCTTGGCAAAAGCATCTTTCACATCATCCGAAAAGTCCAAATTCTTGAAAGAGAAAAGTGCAAAATTGGGGGGGGAATAACAAAGCAGGATATTCCAGATGATCTGTGAGAATGTGTGTGTGTCTGACGAAGACTCCACAGAAGTGTGTGGAGGAGCGGTGCACCTGCACAGCCCCCTTTTATGAGGCCCCTGCCATGCAAATGAGCCTGTCACTCGTCCTACTGCTTTTGTTTTTTTTTTTTTTTTTAAACCGCCTTGTTCAGACACAAACACGCATACGCGTTTATCAGGCTTTGCAAGACTGTTATTCTTGCAGAGGACTTGGCTTTCTGTTTGTTTACTTGTTTACACTTCAGAGGCGTTTTGACCATATTGTTACTTTAAATGTGGTTATAACTCCGCAACAGTTATGCGGTTTGTTGAAAAAAATATATATTGTGCATAAAATGTACTGTATCCTTAAGTTAAAAAAGTATTGTATATGAAAATTATGTACTGTACAGAATTAAAAAAAAAAAAAAAAGTTAAAACAAGCTACATGCATAGCTACTAGATTCATTCACTCTGATTGAGTACAGTTAATGTGTCAAATGTTGTAATGTACATTTTATTAATAAATCGATTATGTTGCTACTAATCTACTAGAGCACTTCACTACTAAATACATCCTGTATTCACATTAGTGCAGTCTATCAATAATGTGTAGTAGTCGTAAAGTTGGCCAGTTCTTGAAAAAATATTTCAATTAATGCATTAGTTTTTTTTTACTTATATAAACATTTTAAATTAACAATTTAAATATAGATTTTTTTTAAGTCAACACTATAAAAAGCAGGGGGGGGGGGAATTTAGACAATATAATTTCCCTCACATGTAAAGTATGATTAATGGGCAAATCTGACACATCCAATATGGCAGACGGATCACAGCAACAGGCTAACATCACAACTGTAAATATATATATATATGGAGGTTTTTTTTTTTCCCAAGTTTCTTTGGCTGCTTTGGCTTGGGCGCCACCTTCTGGACCGGGAAAGCAAATACCACTCCACTCCACTCCACTCCAATTGACTTCCAACTTTGAATGCATCTTTATTCCAAATGTATTATTTATGACACAATGAACTGTTCAAAATGTGTTCCGTTTCGGCATGATTTTGAAATAAGACATTGAACCCCAACATTATCCATTTTCATTATATAGCCAAGGGAACAACACAGTGTATTTTAAACTAGATAGAAAGGGTGAATGTGGAAAAAAAAAAAACTTTAGCTAATTTGTTTGAATTTAAATGTTTCCAAAATTCCCATGGAAATTTACAGGAAAGTTCTCACCAATTGTCCACCCCTTTGCTAGCCTACTTTTCAAAAATGTTCACTTTTTCAGTTTGTCCTCACTCCCATCCCTTGCAAATGTTTGCTCGTCTTTCACCAGCTTCTCCCGAGCCATCGGCTCAATGATGGCACCCATTTGGGTGAGCACCTTGGGTTTGGTGAGCTTTTTAACGGTGCGTTCGGTGTTCCAGGTGCGTCCCACGGGATAGCGCAAGGTGCTCTCGAACTGAGCGTGACTGGTGAAAGGAAACGGCTGCATGTTCACCTGGTGAAGGCTGAGCGAGCTGTTCCGCTTCTCGGATAAGATGACGCCGGACAGTTTTTGATCTTTCCTGGGCGCGGGTGGGGGCATTTCAACTCGGAACCTCCTGCGCTTCTTGAGCGAGGGGTTGAGGCCCACCCCGCCCCACTCCCCCCAACCAGGAAGCGTCATGTCCACGACAGTGGGCTTCTCGGAGTTCTCCTGGTTCTTCTTGTCTTTCATGAAGTCCGAGATGACGTCGTCTCCGGCGAAGGCTTCTTGGATGAGGTCGGTCTGATCGAGCGGTTCGTCGGTGTCCTCCGTGGCCACGGCGGTCGGGGCGAGCGGAACTACAATGCGAGTTACATCTTTGGTGAGAACATCTTTCAGCTGGATTCCTCCTTTTTGTTTTTTGGGTTGGATTGCTCCTTTTTGTTTTTTCGGTGCTTGGTCAGAGGACAGTTGCGGCTCAGCGGGAGCTTCATTGGCTTGAGTTGATTCCACTTGATCGAGGAGCGCCATGAACTCAAAAGTCTGCATTTGGTCTGTCTGGCCTTCCACCAGCTGAACAGAAGTATCTTCAGATTCCTCAAAGATGGCCGCTCTTTCACGGGCCTCCAAGGTTTGTGCGTCCTCTTTTTCAAGCGTAAGAGAATCGGGAGCCTGGCGCATTTTCCGACGGTCATCAAACTCCCGCAGCAAGGATTCTTCTTCAGTTTCCTCAACTTCACTTTCCTCCTCCTCCTCCTCTTCTGCATTTACAGCAGTTCCGGTCGACTCGGCGGTCAAGTCAACAAGGTCATGCATGTCTTCCCCTTGCTCAGTGGGATCTTCTGAGAGCTTTCCTTTCATCCACGGATTTGAACCTGCAACCAGCGCTGCTTCGTTTACAAAATCAGGCAAATTCTCCGGGGTTTCGTCTTCCTCGTCCTCGTCATCCAAAGCAATAGCGAGTTTCTGCGTCAAGTCTTTGTTGACCTCCAGCTGCTGCTGCATTGCTTTGCGGGCGCTTTCGTCATATTTCGCCATGATGGCCTTGGACCTGGCCCACTTGCCGCTGTTCTGGTGTTTTAGTGACATCCTTTCTTGCATCCTGGCCAACTCAATTTTCTTCATTTCCTCCAAAGCAGCCGCCGGGTCATCTTTCACCATCTCGTCAAACCGTTTGACAAATTCTTTGCGCTTTGCTTTGTTGAGCACTCGGTGGTATTTCTTGCTCTTAATCTTGCGCTCTCTCCGGGCTTTGGCCTCATAGTAGGTCTGCAGCGCACGGGCTTTCTGGAGTTCAGCACGACGTATTTTCACGTCCAACAAGCTCATCGCTTTCATGGATGCCTCCTCATCAGGGGTTAAAATCGGGTCAGTGGTCGGCTGCTTGTTGGCAGAGAGGAGAGAAAATATTTCCTGTTCAAGGGGAGTTTGTGCCTTCCAGCCCGTGACAATCTTCTCCATGGGTTTAGGGCCAGATGGCTCCTGATTTAAAGGGAAAATAAGTTGTTCGGCCCTTTGGTTCTGCCGAATGAGAGTTTGCCACTGGGTAACATCTGTTGCTACTTTCTGAAAGGCCACATCTCTCTGGATCCTATCACTTTCCTGCCGGCTAAGAGGGCATTCAATGGTTTTCGTACGGTGCTGCAGGTTTTTTAGCTGCTTTTTGCTCATGGTCGAGACAGTCGGGATTTTGTACATGGACTTCATTAGATCCGTCAAGTTTATTTTGTCGCCCTCACCCTCCGCATTGACCGTAAATTCGGACCGTTGGACGGCTGGCTCCGATCGCTCCGCGAGCTTTTTCCTGCGCTTCGCTCCCCCGAGAGAGCTGATAGCCTCCACCAGCTTTTGACGTTTTCGTTCATCATCGCTGTCTTGCTCCGAGTCACTAGCGACCGTCTCTTCAGCATTAGCGAGGCCATCTTCGACGAAATCGTGGCTTACGTCTGGGCTGTCGTCTGTAACGCTCGGGTTCTTCTTGCGAGCCTTCATATTCCGCTTTTTCGGGCTGTCGTCTGTAACGCTCGGGTTATTCTTACGAGCTTTCATATTCCGCTTTTTCGGGCTGTCGTCTGTAACGCTCGGGTTCTTCTTGCGAGCCTTCATATTCTGCTTTTTCGGGCTGTCGTCTGTAACGCTCGGATTCTTCTTGCGAGCCTTCATATTCCGCTTTTTCGTCAAAACTTTTGCCATGCTACAGTTAACAACACCATAGCCCGGGTGACTCAAAACACACGTGCGACAAATGCCTTCTGCTACCAGTACTTACTACTTCCGCCTCCTCGTCTTCTTCTCCGTCGCCTTCGTCTTCTTCGGCTGTTAGAAACTACTCCCTAGTCCCTCGCCATTGTGCTGTATAATGAGTTTTTGTTGTTGTTGCTGTTAGTTCGTCATCTTGTACAAACTATTGAAATCTTAGGATAAGGTAACGTTATTATAATCTATTTGTTCAATAACTATTACGGAAGTTCCACCAGGACGAGTTCCGGTTAATTATGCAAACAAGTAGGCGGTATCGTAGTAGTTACGAAACGCTCACTAGAAGGGGCAAAGGTCCTTTGCCAAAGGCGTATTACAAGAAACCCGTAAACCAACTACACAGGCACATTGTTCTACGTACAGATGCGCACAATGTCTTAAAATTACTACAAGGTAACTGGGAATAACCTTTTTACGCGTAAAATATGTTTCGACCTTATTTTACCCAGAACATATCCAGTGTTGGTGGCACACATCTTGTCATTGACAAAAAGGTAAACCTCTGGAGTATATGTCGAGAAGTTAGCAATTTACTACCTAATTTCAATCTCATTGCCTGGGAATGTTGTCCTTTCCAACATGGCCGCCAAGTAGGCACGTCAGTTAGCTATGTAGACACCGTAGCCATTGAGTTGAATAACCACTAGAGGGCAGACCTTGCTTGTATTCACTTTATGTACGTTTGTTTCACTAATACATTTATTATAACTCATATTATTTACCAATTTAAATATGGCTCGATTTGTTAGACATTTAGTTGTGACAAGACAACTCGGGTTGGCAAAACCATAAAATTTAGCCTGACTCTTATAAGACTTTACAGAATAAAAATGAAGTGAACCCAACAAATCTGAGTACCAAACTATATTTATTGTATACAGTAGTAAAAGACCACAAATAATGTACAAATCAGCAGAGAAACAAATAACATGTCAAAAGACCTGGGCCCCTTGTAACTGTTTTTCTTTTTAGCTAATCCTGCTCAGATGGAGGTTTGTTTTTGGGTTGGAAAAGTGTGCTCTCGTTTGACCGAAACCCCCAACAAAAAACAGAGCTGATGGCCGATTATGAGCGATATAGTTTCCATTTTAGATGTACTTAACACACACAAAAATACACTTTGGGGGTGGGCGATGCCATCTATTTCTAATAATAAAGGGTACATTTACATTAAAAGGGATGGACCGTCGCAGTCTTAAAAGCTATTATATCTGCATGGTTTAAAGCTGTGTAAATGTTTATTCCCATTTAACAGCATGCCCAACTTAAACTGAGGCTTTGGAACTAATGTGACCCCCCCACCCCAATACCTGCACCTCCCTCATGTCAACTATTGTTGCAATTGAGCTAAATTTATTGTCGGCCATTTTACATACACAGTAAAACAAAACAAAAATACACATACACAAATGAAGTGAGGTTTTCACAATAATATACTGACTCTATTGATCCATATCCTCTTCTTACTGTGTGAATAAATACTTGGCGGTACGGAAGCAGTCTCTCCCCACTGGACATGTAGAAACCAAAGAATAAGCAACAAAGTGACACCTTGTTTGGTCATTCTAAAGTTGTGGTACTTACATCCATTCTGGTACGTCTGTACAGAGTCAGATCTTAAACAAAAACAAATAAAGCCGTTCAGCAAAAGCAGCTAAAAAGCTAAATACGTTGATGGCGGCAGGGTCACACGTGCTGCCCTAAAAACTAGCCGATTCCAAAAACACTCATTGGCGACAAAGTTGTTGTATCGTTGGTCCGAACCCGACGCTCAGAAAGTGTCAGGGAACCCCGAAATAACCCCACCCATCTTTTTTAAAATTACATCACGACGGCCGTAGCTTAGGTGAATAATAATACAGTAATAATAATAGCTGAGAGGAGTGATGGAAAAGGGTGATGATGTCAGAGGGTTTGAGTGTGTCGGGTCTGTCAACGGGGTTGAAGGGAGCTTAGCAGCGGCCGCCCGTCTGCTGCTGGAAAACGTCTATGGTGTCTTCATCTTCCATCTCCAGCTAGAAGAAAACACGTGTGCTGGATTAGTTTCAGAGTCCAAATTACAGCATTACGCTTTCGTTGACTGATTTTTGTTCTTGCTAGGTAACATTTTTATACTTATATGTAAGGGCGGGTGATCGATTAATTGAATTCTTGGGTCAAGCTGATTTTTTCCTTTTTTTTTTTCTTGGCATAGTGCAAATTTCAACGCAAATTTTTCTAGGATGTAGTCAATGTTGTAAGGAAGCAGCACAGTTTATTCAAGTTAAACTGAGTAACAGTTGTTACTAGGGGTGTAACGGTTTACAGAAGTCACGGTTTGGTACGTACCTCGGTTTTGGGTCACGGTTCGGTATAACAGGAAAAACAAAAAGTCCCAAAAGTTTTTTCATTATTATTATTTTTATTTTTTTTACTGTCGGCTGGCAAACTGATTTAGGCGCATTACTGCCACCTAGTTTGGAGTGCGGATACTGCAATGAAGTTGCGTATTTGTCGTCTTGAGTATGCACCGAACCGTGACGTCCGAACCGTCTACGAATACAAAAACAGTTACACCCCTAGTTGTTGTTACACATTCAAGGAGAGACAATTCGTGTTTGCTTTTCTATTCATTCAAGGGGGAACAAAATCCCAGCCCTACTTGCCGACACCAATTTCGACAACTTATTAAAACCTATGTTTTTACTCTTACCGTTTAATCCTGGATATGAAAACCATTTCAATTACTGTACTTCCTAAGGGATAATTCAAGTTGGTACTCGAGGTTCCACTGTAACTGACAAGAGTGTCAATAACTTAAAATGTGAGAGGTTTACTTACCTGCGAAGGCGTATCAGTCTCATTGATGGGCTGGCCGTCAAACCTGAACCTGATCTGCCTTATTGAGAGTCCCTGTATGAAGGAGAGAAAAAAAAAGAGCCCAAATGGCAATGAATTGGACATCTTCAGATCAGAATTAGGCCTCTTCTAAATATGGATATGTGCCCATTTGAGTGCAGTGTAAATGTGTCTCAACGTTAACAAAAGTGAAGGCAATGCAAGAAACAAAATGTGGCAGGCCAGATCTGGCACTTGCGCCTTGAGGTTGGCAACTGTGATATCAAAAATGTATGGGAATTGGGCACTTGGCCTAGCAATGTCAATTCAGCCAATGAGCCAATTCCTTCCATCCCTTTCCTTCAGTCTTGCACCCTTGCTTCCTTCCATATGCTTCCTATGATGTAACTTTTCTTTATGGCATCTTACCCTCCTTCCATCATACCTTCTTTCTTTTCACACACCCCTTGCACCCATATAGCCTTCTTTTAATAATCCTTGCCTCCATCCTTCCTCTTGGCCCAGCCTGTATTCTGTCAGTTTGTGGGTTTAAACCCCACCAAAAGGAGTTGAATCTCACCTGTCGTTCGCAGTACGCCTTCATGAGTTTACTGAGGGGTGTGTGCCTTTTGATTTTGAACTGGACCACCGAGCCATCCTGTCCCGCAACCTTGAGGTTGATGTGGTCGTTCTCGGTCTTGACGCCCTCCTGCGCATGTCCAAGGTCAGGTAGACATTTTGTTAAACAAACATTTCGTTAAAACATTATTCAGCTAGCAGAGGAGAGAGACAGCGAGCTAATTTAGCATCGCCATTTCATTTCCATTTACCCCCTTACATGCTTTGCGGTTCAAACTTGACCCATTCTGACATCTGAGAGCAACAACAAAAACAGCCCAATTGTATTTTTATTCAACCAGAAAATTGATGACTATTCCTAGAGTGAACCAAAATACACAAGAATCAAACAAAAAAGTAATACTTTGCAGAAACATGCACAGGGTTATGAAAGGTCATGTGGAAAAAAACAGAAAAGTCATGTGGAAATCTTGAAGCAATGAAAGATTAAAACTGCCAAAGGATGATCATACAAACTAAACATAAGCAAGTCATACAGGGGTTGCCTTGAGAGAAGCGCAGGATTTGCTCCAGCACAAACAAAAAACTGCAGTGTTGGAAATGAAAATACACTTCACATTGTTTAATAGATAATAAGCACTGATATGGACACATTTTGAAAACACAAGTTAATTGATTGATAATGGCAATTAGCTTAAGGATATTATTGGCCACTTGTATATAAAACAATCAACAGGATGTAAGGGTTAAGAGGAAAAGGTGAAACATAAAACGTCATTCGCGGTAAATATAAAAAAAAATAAAAATAGCGAAGGCCTCAAACGACAGCCTCATAGCCCCAATGGCGCTAACGTTAGCATGCTAGCGTCGAGGCTAGCAGGTGGAGCAGTCAGCCGTTCTCAAACGATGCAATTTGGCGCCCGGCTAAACACGCTAATAGGCTCGTTTCGTCGGAACATACTACAACAACCACCGGGGCGAATAAAAAGCAAACCATTACGACTCGGTAGCCTGAAACATTAAGTTAATATGGTAGCATCTGCTAGCCGTAAACCTATTGTGACGGCGAGGGTTTGCGGCATTTGCGCATAACGCGTGGTACCGTTTCGACAACCACTTCAAAACGAACAGAAAAGTCCCAAAACAATATTTTTATGATTCAAATTACTTTTACATATGTCGGGAGTAGAAACCTCAGTTAGAGGAATTAAGCATAAATAAGAACCGGCACAAAGTCTCATTCATTTGCGAAACAAACACTGCGCCAATTGAGAGAAACGTGCAAAAGCCAGGCCATTTTCCCATAGCACAAAAACGCTTCCACAAGCCATCACTTTCTTTTTTTTTTTTTTTAAACAACGTCAAATCTCACCTTTGGCTTTTCCTCTGACATGGCTGCCGGAGTTCGTGTGATTTTACAGGAAGAGAGGAGTTTTTAAAAAATGCCGGTTGAATATGTGTTTGTAATGTTATTTTATTTTGCCTTCCTGCCGCCTTCTGTCCTCGCTTCTCCTCCTCCGGTGACGGGAGCGCGCGTCGACCCGCTGTTGCAAGAAATGATTGGATGTTTGGCGGCACGTGACCGTTAAGTCGTGGGAGCGCGGAGGCGGGAGCGCGCTGCCACCCTCAAATCCGCGCCCACGCGCACAGGGAGTACCATTGGAGTTGAGCCTCATCTTAACTTGCCATGGAAAATTACCAGAAGCTTTAGAAAATTTCCACAATTTGTCATTTCTTTGTAAACCTAATGTTTATATATTTAATTATGTTTAAAGTCCATGTAAAGCAAAAGTAAATGTGTTGTGAATTGAGCACACCCCAGAGATGAGTGTGTTAACAAATCTGAAGGAAAAAAAAAAGTGATTGGCTGATGACCAGTCTAGGTTGTGTACCCTACTTCACACTGTCAGTGTTTATTATAATGAGATGTATTTATTGCTTGTGTTTGTTGGAAAACAACATGTGAAAGGTTTCAACACACACACAAACAAAACACAAAGTGTGGTTGGTGTCAGTTTTAGACTTTTAATTCCGACAGTACATGCGTCATTAGAAGCAGTATCAACGACTGAATAAATCACATTCGCTTAAATTAAGAAACATTTTAAAACCAGACAAAAAGGGGGGAAAAAATACTTCCCAATGCTACAATTCTAAACCAAGCAGCTCCTCATATTCGTTCAAAGATAAAACGGATTTCCTTCCAGGAATGGTTGTTCAGGAGCCAAACAGAACAATAAAATAAAAATAGTACAAATGTAAGACTGGATATAGGCCAACAAACATTGCATATGGTCATAAAATATACTGGGGGGGGGGGGGGGGGAAGAAGTGAATCCACTCCATAGAAAATTCATTTACAACAGGTGTCACATGTACCTTGTCGTACCTGCTTTTGAGGATGTTAAAGTAGTGAATGGGAACCGTGTAGTGGAAAAAGGGGCAGTAGCATTTGTTTACAGCGGTTTGGCTCATCACACAACATTCGTCCTCATTGTGGCTGAATGACATCAGAGGCATCTACTGTACAATCATTAAATGGAAGTTTAACATTAATTCATTGCTGCGTTAATAATAATAATAATAATAATTTAAAAAAAAGGGTTGGTTCAATAAAGTCCCGGTGTACGAATCCTCTCATCCAAATCGGGAATAGGGATTTGATCCACTTAAGCCTAGCGGGAAACGCACAAAGTGAGGATGTCAGTATTGTTAAAAAATAAAAATAAAATAAATAAAAAAGCATCATCAAGCAAGCAAGAGGCCTCACCGTATTTCTTCCTGATATCGTCATGTCTTTGTTTCATCTCGGCCCGCCTACAAAGATAATATCAATGACAGAACATGACCACAAGCTACTTACGGGTAAAAAATAAAATAAAAAAGGGGACGTGCACATGCTAGATGATCTCAACCAAAAATAATGTTGCCTGGAACAATTTTGGTAGTCATAAATGGGACGTGGTGAGATAATTATTATTTTAACATACAGTTTATGTGTCACTGCAGTGCCTTTTTGGAACCCAGGTCAGAACTTAATGCAAACGAACCTCAGACATTTGGATGTTCTCTTTCAAATGTACATTCATACAATCACACCATGACCCTTGAGGCAATACTCAATATTCCATTGTCATTTATTTGTTTCCTTTTCGCTCTATAATGTATGTTACTGTTCTGAAAAAAAATGAAAATTGTGCCTTAAAAATATACATTGTGATTTTTACACAATAGTTTTCGTTACCTTTCTTCCTGATTGGTTCTTGACTTTTTCCCCTGCCTCTCCATCTTGGCCAGGAACCTTGATGATCTGACAAAGAAAAAGACAGAATGAGCTTACAATTTCATCGTCAAATACTTTACAAAGGTTCCCAAGAAAAATATTGCTATATTTACAGCCACATAATGTTATAAATCCCCCACTTATAGACTAAAAATGGTCTTAAATAATCTTTCCCCATTGAAATAAATGGAAAGTCCGTCAATTAGTTCCAGTGTCCCCAAAAAACAAGGTGTAATGTGTTTTTTAAAGAGAAAAATACAGTATACAGACGCTCCCCTACTTACGAACATTCGAGTTGCGAACAACGGTGCATACGAACATTTCTGCGCGTACAGTATGTCGAAAAATGTTCGGAAAGAAATGCTGTAAGTTAGATTTTGTATTGCGCGTAGTGCTTCTTTCCGCCGCTAATACCGACGATTGGCGCTGTGAGAGCTCATTGGAGGCTGAGCAACGTGGCGAGGAGGAGGAGGAAGAAAACGCCGGTCCCCATGAAGCAGGAAATAACTTTTGAAGCCGATTCCAGCGACGACGAAGAATCTCTCATGATATAAAATCCTCCTCTTCCTCCTCCTCCATCATCTCCTTAAGCATCGAGTACATCTTCCAAAAGTAAGTTAAACTTCATTTTATTTATCTTATTACGTACATGTACATACTGTGTGTGTGTCTTTCGCTCTCTCTCTCTAACATACGTAGTACAGTACAGTACTGTACGTATTCTCTCCATTTTATTAATTTTTTTTCAGTACAAACCGATGCAGGTTACTTGTACAAGCCTTAAACATACTTATATAAACCTTCAATATACTTATATAGGCTTTAAACATAAATTATAATACAAAATATAGCACTGAAGCAACTTACGAACAAATTCACCTTACGAACGATCGTCCGGAACGTAACTCGTTCGTAAGGTGGGGAGCGTCTGTAATATTAAAAATTGCCAATTGACAGCTCGTTTGAACCAGTGTGGTTCTTGTGTTAATTGCTTTCAGATAACCGACTTACACTGTTGAGAACTGACTTGACAATCACTACTAGCTAAGTGTACATTACCGGACTTACCCAAAGTTTTCACACTTGCAGCAGCAGAACAAACAGACGAGCAGGGCGATGATGACAACGGCACCCAGTACCGCAAGCGTGATGATCAAGTTCTGGAAGTTCACTGAGCGGCAGAGAAAGCGTAAACATACGCTGAGTCACATTTTTAACAGCAATAAAAGGAGTTGCCAAAACATCTGCTGTCTTTTTTTTCTTTTTTTGCAAACATATCGATGGCCTTTATGTTAACTCTTTGACTGCCAAAAACGTAAAATAACGTTTAGTAAAATCCTAGGGAGGAGTGCCAAAGACGTTAAAAGACGTTTGTTTCAAAACAGAGGTGAAATTAACCATTTTCTATTGTTGATTACTGAAAAACGGAATAAGGTAGAAACAAACTTTTTTTTCTGATGAAAGATGAGAGTCCAATCTTTCGTTTGGTAGTATGTGTGTTTCCATAGTCCAAACACATAATTTTCTGTGGACCTTGAAAGATCAGTCAAAATGCTTAAATCGGCTGGCACCCACGGCATCCCTTTTCTGAAAACGTCTGGCAGTCAAAGAGCTAAGTGATAAACATGTTTACCAACTGACTATCATATCAGGGAATGAATTATAATTTCAGCATCAGATGACACTTTTCAAAATAAACAGGCTATTAGCCATGATTTCAAGTCAAGTTAGCCATAACGTACCTGGCTTCACGTCCCGTTTGGACCACATTTTAGTACTTTACTTTCATAAGCACATGCATTCAAGTCTTAGCTTTCAGCTAATAGCATTCAGCATTCCCACGCAATTTCTGCAGAAATTTGCACTTATTCTTGTCTTGCTATATTATATCTATTTTATTTATTTTTATAAGTTCTGCCTAGGGCGCTGTCAAATGACTTGACTCTTTCACCAATCAATGGCGGCAACAAAGGCGAGCGACTCGCAGTCAGAAGAGGCCCCCGTGTGCCAGACGGATACTCTTGCATAGCTGGACATAATGTTAACTAGTGACCAGCAAGTGTGTGTGTGTGTGTGTGTGTGTGTGTGTGTGTATTGTGCCAGTGTATCATCTTACTCCAACACAAGCCCCAGCGAGCTTCATTGAGCGGACAAAGTGAATGCGGTGGCAGGATGGTCCTCACTGGATACGTCACACACGTCCTGGTTGTGATACACCACAAACACTGCGTGTGAAAAAAAAAAAAAAAGGTTAATTAATACAAAATGATTCATGACTACTGAGGAATTTAAAAACGATTGACGATAAAGACGAAGGTGGAGGAGGAGGGTGGAACAGAACGAGATCAGTTAGTGCTCAAACCGGTCGGACAAGTGCGGACGTGGTGGAATTTGGCCTCTTTCGACTTCCTTTACACGACACAAACACACCAAATAAAGCAAAAGCTTCCTTCGGGATTGCTTACCGATACGTTGTTCAGACACCGCTCGCAGCTGGTCCCATTCATGGACTCGCAAACTGTGTCGGGAGAAGATTAAAAACAAATAGTGTTGACATTTTTCTCTTCACCAGACAACGTAACAGCAACGTGTAAATAACCCCAATAAGCTTGTTGTTTTCACATTCACCACAAATGATTCTTATGGCCGATAACATCAAACAGATCTCAAATAAGGCCCTGGATAGGGAATATCTTGCGTCTCTGAATCTGCTGCCATCATCGTTAATGTTTACCTCCCTCCCAAGCATTTACACTGCTTTGTTCTGTTTTATAAGTCCCCAAGATCTCAATCAATTGATCAAGATTTCATCCGCTGCTGGTTTATAAGGTTGAAAAAAGTCACACAGAGGAATGTACAAATATCTGTTTTCAAATGGAGGTAGTAAAAGTAAAATGGGGTCAGAAAAAAAAACAAATACTCAAATAAAGTACACGATGCAGCAACAAAGTATTTGTACTTCGTTACTTCATATAAGTGCCACGACAAAATGTGGCCCTTTGGGTGTTAAATCCTGCTCATCCTATTGGGAATTTCTCCATGGAGACAAAAGTGTGGAGGAACATTTTTTTTGTTGTCTACTAAGCTATAGCTTGCTTCAAGACACATTTTCTTACAAGTCAGTTACCAAAAATGACACCATAAACAATTTAAAACAACAACACTTTTTCAACTGTCCTCTTAAAAAAAATACACTGTGTGTTTGTATGGCGCTACATTATATTAGTATTTTTCGTAAAAAGAGGAAATAAAAAATGGGAAGTGAGAAGGAGAAACTTGTTATATCGAAAAAAGTAGACAAGCAAAAACATGGCGTGAGTTGAATTGTTCACGTTTGGAGGTTTTCGACAACAAAACTAACAAACCAACGTGTTTAATAGCTTTTACGTACATTTCTTCTTCTACCCTCATTAATAAGGACACTGACGCCAAAAGACTTTATATTTTGATTTATGCTAACGCCGCTAAATAGCAAAAAAAAACAAAACAAAACAAAAAACAGTTTGTTCTTACCTACACCAGGTGCGGCAGTTTGGGCTAAAATTGTCGTCGAAGAGAACGCAAGAAGGAGAACAACTGGGACCAAACTTCTTAAATCCATCTCGATCATCCTGATAATTCCTTCGTTAATTCTGTGTAAATAATTCCAGTGAGTGTGTTGGAAAAAGATCGACCGTCTCCTTCGGGTTCTTAACGAGAATTTGCCGAGAGGAACCAGTCAGAAGAGAATCCAAAATTCTGGCACGCACACACAAGAGGAGGCGTGTGTGACTACTTTCCAGCGAGGAAATGCAAATGCGGGTGACATTTTCAATGCGTCATCCAATTAAAAATATGGACAATTATTTTGTTTTCATAAATGTTCATAGTTTTTACAGAAGAAAATCAGGTTTTTGTTCGGATTTCTTTTTTTTTTTTGTTGTATCAAGCAAATATACAATAAATTTAATTTAAAACGTAAAGTAGAGAATTGAATTCAAAAATGCAATTGTAATTGCAGCCCTCTTTAAAAAAAAAAATAAAATAATTTCTGAAAAAAAAAAATCATTGTCATGTCATGTCAAGCAGGGGCGTGCAAACGGGAGGGCATCCATAAGATATTGTCATGTCTTAAAATGGACATTAAAATGGACAAACTGCAACGACGCAATAGTGTTGCAACAACACATAAAAACAATTTTTTAAACCATAAAGTCCTGATGATTAAAGTGTTTACGTGACTTGAATGTAAATTATATCAGTCACAAAAAAAATCCACTTACATCAGACGACAATTCTCATAATTTATTAAAGCATATTTTTTAAATTCAGTTCAAAATAAAAAATAACACACAAATCACTCTCTTTCTCTTTTTTTGTCTCAACAAGAACAATGTTTAAAGATGATAATAAGCATAACATGAAAATGTAATAATAATAATAATAATAATAATAATAATAAAACCCACGCTGGCCGCCTGCGGCTAATGGCAGGATATTTTTTTCCCCGTCACCCCACCTGGGATTGCGTTCTGCTGAAGTTGCTGTTGGATTAAACATCAGAGACAGACAGAAGTGTAGCGCTAGAACACATACAACAGGTGGCTTCAGGGTCCTATAGGTTGTTATGGCTTTTTCAGTTTTGCACTCATTTATTGCCAAAAGTTCAAGCGGGATGGAACCCTTCTTTTATCAGACAGTGTGCAATGCATCATGGGCAATACTGTAGCTATTACTCAACACATTGAAGTTCTGTAAGGTCATCTACAGTGGATACAGAAAGTGAGGATGCCTCAAACTCATCCCCCCTTCCGAAGGGTTCTTGAAGGCAGCCTCTCTTGGGTTTTTAAGAGGTGCTCAATTTTTTTTGGAAGACCAGAGCCCAGACTTAAATTTAAAAAAATGAAACATTTGAAGTGCTTCCGCATGAAAAATTATTTGCAAATATTGACAAAAGGTGCTTCACCAAATTATTAGTTTGAGGTCAACGGATTCTCCTAACATATTTGTTATTTTTCCAACGGAAATATGCAGATTGTAATTTATATATATATAAAAAAAAAAAGAAGTCTACAAATTGAGCGTGTTTATTTTCTGGATCCACTGTTGTTCTATTCTGTTGAAATAGGCAGAGTGAAATATTACAATGGAAAAGTCAATATTCTCTGATAAATTGAAGGTTTTGACCTCAGTATTTCTCAAGTTGAAGATACAGCCAACCTGCTGATAGACGACAAAAATGGCCTCGACCTGTTGTGTTTAGTGTCACATGATGCGATGACATCACTATCCAAACATACACACATACCAGCACTCATGTTATGCAAAATCCATATTTCTGTCTCTTCACAGTTTCGTATAGATCATATTTCCTCAAATAGTGGCCAGAGGTGGCGTTACTTTTACTCAACTGCAGGATGGGTGGAGGCGCATCGCTCCCAAGAACAACAACATTGCGGAGCGGGTACATCTCAATCTACTGGAACTACATACCGATGGTTGCTGCTATTTTGGTTAGCAATAGAGCCGAATTGGGCTGAACGATAGTGTCAATGAACTGCAGTAACTACCGATTGACTCGTTTGTCTTAAGCGGATCACAACGACAAAATGCTGATGCCATAATTTGAGGAAATATGATATGAACCTTTTGAATCAGCATTTTTTTTTCTAAATACACAACGCAGCCCTCCTCCATCAACACACTCATCAATAAATGATGTTAATAAATACATAAGCTCATCCCTCCCTCCCTCCCATTTAAAATCCCCATGCTCTTCTTTCTTCCCCTTTAACGCACGATCACAACACCATCGTTTGCTTAGTCATATAAATAAATACATCTCATTTCCGAGGAATACACTTGTTACTTCTCTTCGTTTCTTTTCCAATATAATGTGGTTTAGAATACAACATGGTACACACACACACACACACATACGCACGCGCACACACACACACACATGCACACACACAGCACTTATGTATTAGCGTGGGGGGGGGGGGGTGTTGTACAGCAATAGCAGTACCAAAAAGTCACATGGAAACACATACAGGCTGATTGGTGCACTTATGTCATTTTTGTTATAAAGAAAAAAAAACAGCATGATCAGACAAGTGTATACTAATAGAGTAAAAAAAAACAAAAAACAGCACACTCTAAAAACAGTTTGGTCAAAAGTAACCCAATTATGGATCAAAAATGGACCTATCCACTTTATGGGTCAATTTGACCCAAAGGTTGTTTTATACAAAATGATCCATTTTTTTTGACCCATGTAAAGGATCTGACCAATATTTATGAGTTTACACTAAAAGACACATTTCTTGACTCAAAGTTGGGTCAAATTGACCCAAGTAGAGGATCAGTCCATTTTTGACCCATAGTTGGGTTATTTTTGACCCAACAGTTTTTAGATTGTAAATTCATCCAAACATTGTGTTTCCCTGTGATTCACATGAATAGCACTGCCAGTGAATGACACCCTTTAAATTGCTCATATCTTACACTATAGAGATGTCACATGGCCTTTTAGTGTAGATTCTCTATCGGTTGTACAGTGCTGGGACCACCCAAAATTCAATAATAACTCTTATTACGTGATATACAGTACAAAAACAACACAACTTGCTTCAGTTCGTGTGTGAATATACAGTCAAAGCACACACCATGTGAGTGCAATGCGTTACATCACAATGGTGGTCTTCCTTGATATCGTTCCCAAGCATTCCAATCAGCTTCCATTTTGGCTGTAGTTTCTTTTTATGGCCACACAGTGGCACTGGTGAGTGAATATCGTCTTTTCTGCCCCCCTTGTCCGAAAAGAAGAGACCCCACCCCCACCCCCTCAACGACAGATGTGATAGAAGTGATGTCACGTAGAAAAGACACAGAGCGACAAAAGCAAGCAAGAATAATAACACTGGAACTTAATAATTTGCGATGGGGTGAGGACGAATGCACGAGTAGAGAAATGCTCAGGAACTTTAAGCAGAATGTCTGGCAGTGCAACAGAGGGGGGTACCCCCTTTCCCATCCTCCATCCTCTGGGTCCTAGGGGGTAGCCCCCATTGGTGCTGGGAATTTGGGGTGGGTGAGACCACTATCCTTAAATGGGAAGGTTACTGGGTCTTAAGATGAAGACCTAGGAGGCAGCCCAAAATTGGTCCTGAGGTGGTGGAGTCCTAAAAGGGAGCCATGCATCTGGGGCATCAGAGGAAGCCCCTCCCTGGTTCCTGGAAGCAAGCCCCACTGACTGCTAGGAGGTAGTTCCCCTAGATCCTGGTGTTGGGTTCAGAGAGGGACCTCACCTCCCCCGACCAAGTCCTAGGAGTTAGCTATCTTGAGTCCAAGGGGCTGGTATCCAGGAAGTGAGCAATACCCTGGGTCTTCACAGGTAGCCCCTCCCCGCTTACTGAAGCAAGACCCCCTGAGTCCTAGAGGTAGTTCCCTCGATTCTGGGTTTAGGTTCAGAAAGAGACCTCACCTCCCCCCACCAAGTCCTAGGAGCTAGTTATCTTGAGTCTTAGCGGTTGCTGTCCTGAAAGAAAGCAAAACCCTGGATCTTCAAATAGACCAACTGGTTCATGGAGGTGGACCTGGATGAGAAGCCCCCCCAAAACATCCTAGGAGGTAGCCTGAACATGGTCCTGCAGCGGTTTTCTTGAGAAAGACCGTCCCTACATCCACAGATCTTTGGGGGATCTAGAATATAGAACCCAGGTACAGGATGTAACTTCCAGTCTGCAGGTTTTAGGATTGGATTCAAGAAGGGACACCCACCACCAGGTCCTAGGAGGTGGGTTCTGAGGGGTGTGGCTCCCATATGTGAGCCCTTCTCCTTGGTCCATGGAGGCAGACCTCCTAGGTCATGTGCGAAAGACCATCCTCAAATGTTTTAATGTATTACCCCCTCCTCCTCAGCCCGAGTTCTAGGAGAGAGGCCCTGTGAGTCCTGGGTCAGAGTAAGACAGGACAGTTGATGGGTGCGTTGTGCTTGAGGCCCACAAGGAAGAAAATCAGAGCATTTGGACTTTGCTCGAACATCTACATGCAAGGACTACAAATGGGGAAATGTACTGTACGTGAAAGAACTGTCCTCCAAAAATCCAGGTTCATGTGTCATGCTTGAATGAAAAAAAAAAGATCCCAAAAAGTATCCAATCCAGTCTGACTGATCCCTGTGGCTTCAGCGTCCACTTTCCACGCTAGGCAGGGACTGATGCGACTGCCTCTGTCCAGGATGCGCATCGTTAGCCGGCGGGGAAAACCGATGGCTCCGATTGGGCCAAAGGCAATCACCTCACAAACGAACTGGCAACGCTGGTGACGGACATGATGCTGCAGCGTTTTTTCACCATCATGTTAATATAAGCCCGCATGATCTTGGTGACCTCGCCAACCTAAGGACACATTTTAGTATTAGAGGACGGACCGCTAAAATGATGAAGTAAAAATGAATTCAATTCACCAGTGGCGTCTCGAAGAACATCTCCCTCTCATCCACGATGATCTTGTAGGTGCAGAGCTGCGATGCACCAAAGAACGTTATGTGCTCGTACTGGAACATCTCCAGAGGTTTGGGTTCGCCTCGCTTGTACACGGACACATTGTCTGCGCTCACTCCCAGCCACAGGTCATGAGGGAAACCGCCTTCCTTACACTAAAGAAGAGGAGGTCACATAAATCGATTGCGAAAACATATTCGGTATTTGTCATCATCACCTCCACGTCAAAGAGAGTAGATCCATATCCGGGCCACTCCTTGATGATGCTCATGTATTTGAGCATAGCCTGGTGCTGCGCCATGCCCTGCAGCCGCGTCCACTTCTCCAGCACGCTGGTGCGCGTGGCCGATGTCTCCTCCTTAACCCACATCTCCAGCATCTGTTCCTCTTCCACCTGAAAACACAAATTACATTCAGTGCCATTGGCGGCTATAGACGTTAAAGATCCATTTTAACTGGGCAAGCAGTGAATGAGTTAAGATCCATCCATCCATCTTCTGCTCATCCAGCGCTGAGGACCACATTTCCCTCTTCCCAGCCACTTCATCCAGCTTTTCCCGGGGCGATTCCGAGGGGTTCCGGGTGAGCTGAGAGACAGTCCCAGGAACCTCCTCCCGGTGGAACACGGCTAGAACAGAAGGCACCCTAACCAAATGCCTGAGCCACTTCATTTGGTTACTCTCGATGCAAAGCAACAGCGGATCTACTCTTGCATCAGTGATCTTGTTTGTTTGGTCACAAACCACAGCTCATAACCATAGATAAGGCTTGAAAAGTCTCGAGTCCGACCTTTCAGTTTAACTCCGACACCAGGACAGACCGATGCAGAGTCCACGTAACTGCAGACGTTGTACTAGCCCCGCTGGTCGGGATCCTGCTCCATTCTTCCCTCACTCGTGAACAAGACCCAAAGATACTTGGGATACCCCACCCAGGCCAGGATTTTATCTTCGACCCATAGAGCGTACACTCTAAAATCAGTTTTAGTCAAAATTAATCCAAATTGGGTCAAAAAGGAACGGACCCAATTGAAACAACCCCAAAAATTGGGTTGACTTCTGGGTTATCAATTTCATTTGACGCAACATTTGGGGCTAAATACCTCAAAAGTTGGGTTGGCCCATTTTTGACCCAATTCAACTAACCCAAAAAGTTGGGTCAAACGAATAACCCAACCCAAAGGGTGGATTTGTGGGTTATTTATTTGAAAGTTGGGTCAAATGAATAACCTAGACAAATCAATTTGGGGGTTGTTTTGTGGGCTATTAATTTAATTTGACCCAACCTTTTGGGTTAAATAACGAAAAAACTTGGGTTGGTCCATTCTTGACCCAATTTGGGTTATTTTGGCCCAGCTATTTTTCGAGTGTACTTCAGCCATGTCCAACTGACTGATCAAATTGCAGACATTGAAGGTCTGTACGCTCTCGTTTCTGCTCCTCACTAACCTTCTGTTTCTTCAGTGAGCCCGTCTTGAAGCTCCTTCTCAGCGTGCCGTCCAGGAAGCTCGGCGTCTTGCGTTTCTCTACCGCAACGCCAACACCGCCCGGACCTCCCGCGGCTGCTTTACCATCAGCTGTCCCTCCTCCCACCGTAGCGCTGGTGGAGTGTATGATACGGCTGCGGAGACGTCCGATGGGATAGACGGTCCCCAGACTCCATCCGGCGCGGCCCGCCCCATCACCGTGGAGATACTGCAGACGTAAGGAGGCCAGGTGCTGCAAAGTCTCTTCGGATGCCGGGAAGTGTCCGCTGATGAGAGACTCGTGGGCCTGGGTTGCAGAGAGAGGAAGAGTGAGGTGACAAACACAGACAAAATCTGATGGCAGTACTTGGACAAAAGTTGTCCTAATCGGAGAACAGTTAGGTAGGGTAGGACGACTGGTCAGTAAGTAAGTAGGAGGTTGAGTAACCCACCTGCTCAAACATGAAGGCAAACTCCACTCCTTCTTTGTGCATGCTCTCCACATCCAGGAAGCAGTAGAGCTTGAAATACAGCTTCCATTCTCCTTCTTCCTCCTCTTCCTCACTGCCAGAAAGTCTGGAAATAGAACACCAAATCAGATTTAGTTAGCTGGTTTGGTTTGAGTTGGATGGTAAGACGGTTGGTTGGTTCTTTGGCTGGATCAATCCGTTCAGTCAGTCTGGTTGGTTGAGTTCATCGACTGGGCCGTCTGTCATTTAAATTGTTTGGTTGGTTGCATTTGCCAGTCGAATTGGTTGGTTTGATTAGTTACTTAGCCAGCAGAGTTGATTGGGGTAAGTCAGTTGTGTTGAGTTGGTCGCGTTATTGATTTAGAATGCTTTCGAACTTAGAATGGTCAGTCAATCATTTGGGTTGGCTGAGTTGTTTGGTAGCGTTAGTTAGTCAGAAGGGTTTGATAGGTGGTTGGGTCAGTCAGTCGGTCAGGTTGGGAGGTTGCATTGGTCAGTCTGTTGTGTTGGTTGGTTATTGAACTAGCTTGGTCCAGGTTGGAAATTGGCCATGCAGGCCAGTTTGGTAGCTAGGTAGGTAACTCGTTATGTCAGGCGGTCGGTTAGTCGAATTGGTCTGGTAGCATAAGTTGGTTGGTGAATCATTTTTACTGTATACAGCTCATGAATTCAATTTCATTAAACTGTGTTGATGTAGCTAATGATACGTTTAAGTAGTGTACATCGAACTTAGTGCTTTGTCCATAAAAAATGTTATTTGTTGTGCTGTTTAATTTTGTAGAACATGACATACAGTACCTTTCAAATTTGGCAAGAACATCCGCCACAATGACTCTGCTCTCCAAGGCTCGATCCGTCACAGAATTGTGCTCAAAAAGAGAGAAAAGATTCTTGCTGTCCTCCATGGCCAAGCCTCGGATCAACTTCTCGACAACCTTGAGCAGAAAGATTTGAGTGTTCTCTGCAGATTCCTTAACTGTATATTTTGCGTGTTAAGTGTATGCGCAACCTCTCCAGCCGTGGTGTGCGAGTTGATGGAGATCTTGCAGGAGCCTCCTCCGTGGCAGTAAACGGTGGTGCTCATCTCCTGCCTCACCAGCAGGGCGGCAATCTCCTCCTGAGAGGGCACAAACTCGCGAGTCTTGGTCTTCTTCAGGGATTCTCCGATGAAAGTGGCGTATCGCTCGATCTCCGTGCTGGGGTAACGTTCGCGTACCCTAATGCAGATGCACACTGGCAGTTTAGATATACAGTTTACAGGAAGGAAAGTTGGTGGGGGGGGGGGGGGGTTGTCAAACAACACACCTCTTCAGGTGGAAGCGGAGATATCGGAGGATGACGCGACTGGGGAGGAAGGTGCAGCTCATGCAGGTGAGGAGGTGCCAGTGCGCCCGGTTGGCTGGGCTGTTGGGTTGAGGCACATGATTGGTCTGCTTGATCACCTGACAATAAACCTGAGAAACACAACAGAATGATTTACTGTTAGGTTGTTTTTTCTTGCTTGGTTGGTTGGGTTTATCAGAGGGTGGGTGAATGTCTAGGTTCAACGTAATTGGGTTTATTTGTGGTTTGACTGGGTCAGTCACTCAGTGGTGTTGGCCTGGGTTGGATTGGGTCGTGTTAGCTGTGTATTTGTTTGTTTGGTTAATTTGTTGGTTGGTTGGTTGATTGGGTAACTGCGTCTGTTAGGTTGGTTTGGGTTGCGTTTGGTTGGTTGATTGACTGTGGGAGGTGGCATGTCTAAGTTGAACTGCGCTGGTTGGTTGGTTGGTTGATTGATTGGGTTGGTCAGTCAGTTGGCTGTGTTGGCTTGGATCATGTTGGTTTTTTGGTTGATTGGCTAGCTGGTTGGAAGGTTGGTTAGTTGGGTTGGTGCATGTCTGGACTGGATTAAGTAGGACAGTCAATCGTACTGGTTTGATTTGCTTGGGTCATATTAGTTGGTTAGTTAATTGGTTAATTGGCTGGTTGGATTGGTTGGTCGGTGAGTGGGTGCATGTCTGAGTTGGACTGGATTTAGTTGTTTTGTTTTTTGGTTTGGTTGGTTGGCTTGGTCTGTGGATGGGGTTGTGTCTGCCTTATCCGGGTTGGTTGTGCTAGTCAGTCTGTCAGGTAGGTTGGTTGAGTACATCAGTCAATTGGGTTGGGTTGGTTTACGTGGGTTGTATTGGTTGATTGGTTTGGTTGGTCAGTGAGTGTGTGCATGTCTGAGTTGGACTGGATTTGGTTGGTTGTTGTTGCTGTTGTTTTTTTTTGGTTGGTTGGTTAATTGGAATGGCCTGTGGATAGTTTGTGTCCAGGTTGGTTATGTCAGCCAATCTCTCAGGCAGGTTGGTTGGTTGTTTGGGTACATCAGTCATTTGGGTTGATCTGGATGACTGAGTCTGGGCCCAAAGTACTAACCTCTTCCCTGAGAGGACGCAGGTCTTGGCAAGTCTGTAGGATGCCCTGGATGATGGGGACCGTGTCTGCCAGTGTCTCCATCTCCTGCAGCGAGTTGAAGACCCGCACCGCCTCGTCCTGCAAGCTAGCATAGCCCTGCTGCCTTTGCACTACACAAACATAGGGGAATTGTCACAACTGGTCAGACCGTGAAGTTGTTTTCAAAGGGAATGCGTAACAAAACTCACAGCTGGTGACCTCGCCGTATGGCAGCGGCAGCAGCGGCGAGTGTAGAGGATGCTGCGTGTATCTGAGGATGGGGTTCCTCCTGTACATCTGCTCCACTATTTCGGGATTCACACTGTTCTCCTGTAAACATCACAACAGGTTAGAAACTGCCCTTGGCGTTAGCCCATCGTTCAATTATTACTTATCTAACTGTCAAACACGGTTTTACCTTGATGTCTCTGATGAGCTGCAGTGTCGGGGTCTCAATGGGGGTCTTGCTGTCAATGACGCCTTGTATGGCGCCCGTCCATCTCATGGCCTCATTCAGCATTTTGGTGTAGAGGCGATAGGAATGTTTCCTACCATACACGATGATGTTCCAGTATCCTACAACAAAGATGGCCATAATTAATAATAATAATAACAATGATACTTATTTTTTATCAGATAAGGCAATTGAGAACAGTTTTTCATTAACATAAATGTTATAAAAACATGCCTAGGGCGTTTCTACTTTCTGGATTTAAAAGCATTTTTTCAAATGAGTTTTCTCACCTGTCTCCCTGTGCACTCGGTCGTCCGGCTGGATGACGGAGCAGAGAGAATTAAGCACCAGGGTGCCCATTTTGGAAGAGTTGCGCTCTGAACTCTTGTAGTAGTCCAGTGAGTTGTGCGTGAGGACGAACCAGCGCTTTTTCAGCTTCAGGGATGCGCTCTTGGCGTTTGTCTTCACCTCCTTCTGGAGCCAACCTTGAAAGGTGAACAGACAAGAGGGCAAGATAAGTACTGAAAACACGTGCAAAGACTAAGAAATCTGTAGTATTGAATAGTGGAGATATAGCATAAATCAGTTTTTCACTATTTCAGTTATTCAATGGCTGTGTCACCTCGGACGAGGAACTCTTCGATCCTGGCGTCGCCTTTGGGCTTCTGCAGCAGACTGATCCAGTGATGCATCTCCTCGGGCGTGTCGCTGTTGCAGTGGATCACACGGTTGGCTGTGATGATCACGAAGGAGTTGGGCCTGGAAAACAGCACCAAAGTGCAAAAATCCAACTTAATATTGCCTAAATGGACAACTTTGCTTTGAAGCCAAGAAATAAGCAGACAAAAATAGATATTTTGCATTGTCTTGTGCTATTTTTTTTTTGACTCAGCTGCCACATTAGGTAAACCTGTGCAATCTAATGAGATTTGCCCTTTGAAGAGTAACACCGATTCAATTTAGCAACATTATTATCGTTGTAAAGGGAGAGTAAGCAAAACAAAAAAATCTTGCTCTGGAGATCCTTAACTTTCACCTAAGTTTATGAATAATAATAGATAAAATGAAACAAATTATTTACAAATAAAAACATTATACAATGAAAGAAAATAATACTAAATATTCTTTAAAGATATATAATATATAATATATATATATATATAAATCTCATTTTAAAAATGTATAAAAAGTAAAATATTTTTAAAAAACATTTAGAACTGTAATATTCATTAAATTTTGTTTGTTTAAACAAACACGACTTTTTTTGTATTTCTACTATTTAAAAAAATAAATATAAACATAAAACAACTATTTAATTAATTGAAAAAATAAAATTCAAAATTTTAAAATTTAAAAAAATAATAAAAATGAAACAAAGTATTTTTAAAATAACAATTCAGCAGTAATGTAGGAATTATGAATGACAAAATAAATAACTTCCAAAATAAAATAGAAAAAAAGTACAGTAGCATAAATGCGACTCACCGATCAGGATTGTCCGATGCACAGACGGAGTCAATCAGGCCCACGTCAAGCGTGCCCTGAGGTCAAAACATTAATAACACAAATGAATAGAGTCCTATGATGTCATTCTCAAAAGGTGATGCACCCCTGTACCTAATGTTGTGACCAGTTAGTGTCTACTGCTTCCTTGTAGCAATGAGGGAATTGTGATCAAAGAAAGAAATGTTGTTTAGGGACTGACCACAGCGTTCTTGGGGTTGGCCTGCTCGTGGGACATCTCCAGAAGTTGCTCCGGCGTGCAAACTCGTACCTTACTGAGCACATTAAACCATCCGCTACGCATGAACAGAGAAAATGAAAGATAGTTAGCATATTAAAGTCCATATTTTACATGAGTTACATGACAAGCTTCAGCGGTCTAAATGTTGGGAACTCAAACCAAGGTAACACCGTGTACAGAAATAATGAGAATCTTGTCTCACCTTACTCAAACATTTTATGAATGACAACATGTACGTTTAATTCTACCTTGCGCCATCTAGTGGAATAGCATTTAACTGTTCTGCTTGTCAATATATGTCGCTGGCATACATAGGTGGGGGGAAAAAATACATTTAATTTCTGTTGTAGTTGACAAAACTTGCAAGCGGCAACCAACCTGGCGTCCTCTGGCGACTCTGCAAAAACTTGGTAGGTCCTTTCATCCGTCACGATGTTCAGAGCGTTTTCCTTCTCGTGGTTGTCGACGATCTCTCTGAGCACACACATGCAACGTTAAAAAAAGGGGAAATTCAAGTTTGTTCTTCCTACTCCTCCCTGAGCTGTCATCTTATGGCGGAGGTGTTTGTGTGTCCAAATGATTGGAGCTAAGTTGTCTGGGGCTTTTTTTTACCCTTGGTAGTACCAGAGCTCAACAACCACCTTTAAACACAAAATGTGGATGTTTTTTTTTAAACTTGTGTCTTACTTTGCAGCCCGAATGTCGATGGTTCCCTTTAGCTTCTCCTCGCTGTCGTTGTCGTAGTACATCAGCTTGCTGTCCCTCAGCACAAACCAGCGCATCTTCCAGTTTCTGATCAGAGACAAGCAGTTAGATTTCATGTGCATTGACAAGACAAGAAACAAGAAAACACTTATTAATTACAATTTAATCCGTTTTTGAGTTACCATTTATCAATGTATTGTACAACAAACAGATTCAATAGTTTGCTTTGCAGATGATGATAACTCAATCATACAATGTATAGTAAAGTTAAGGTAACTTAATGTAACAAACTGACAAAAATATTTGTGAAACTAATATATATTTTAAGAATAAAAAACAAACCACCAACATTTTGTTATTTAATTTTTTTGCAGGTTGTAGGTAGTATTTAGTTTAGTTTTTATCATTTATAATTTATTTTGATCTTAAAAAATTTGTTTACTTTCTTTTTCAAATTTATTTTACAGTTTGCTTTTCTTTCCATTTACATTTTTTAATGTATAATTTAATTTAAAAGAGTGTTGTCAAGGAGATGAAAAAAACACCATCATATACCCTTAAAAAAAGTTCAGTATATATTTTTTCTATTATGTGTATTTAGTTTTTGAAAACATAAATTCATTAAATGATCATATTATATATTAAATATAATACAGGATTTTTTCCCCACACCAGAAGATGTCTAAGTTTATGATTAGACTTCCATAAAACATTGACAACACTTTTTGCTTTATTTATTTAACTATACTTTTTTTTTTAAATCATTTTTTTCTTTTTGGAAGTCAAAGGTTACACTTTCATAAACGCTTCAACAAATGTCTTTGTTCATATTGTCCTTATTTCTGGTAATATTTTCTTTTTCTTTTTGCTTAATTTAATGAGCAAACACTTTTTAAAACCATTTTGACATGTCCCAACTTGTTGAAGGCAATTATATTACTTCTGGTAGAAAAAATAAAAAATAAATTAAATTTTTTTTTAATTTATTTGTTTTTTTAAAAAAAAGGAGAGCAATGATGATTTTAAATCGAATGAACAATATTGAGCTCTCCTGAAGGAAAAAAAAAAAAATATATATATTACTTCTGGTAGGAACTAATATTTAGATTTTTTTTCTCTCTCCATTTTTCAATTGAAAAAAAAAAGCTCTTTTTTTGGGTCATTTTTTATTGGTTGGAAGTATTAGAAGTTGTTCATCACACTTCAACAAATAAGATTCATTCATCCCAATCAAAGAAGGAGACGTCACTTCTCCTCCATTGTCGAGCCCTACATTATAGCACACATTACAAACTCCCAAAATGCAAACATGTGACCCACGAAACACGCATGCGTGTATCTTGCGCGCATGGTAACAACTACAACAACCTGCGTGAGAGGGTGGATAGGCCTCCTCCTTTCTTGTAGAGCCAACCCGACTTGAGGGACTCCTGCTTGGAGCGGAACCACATGAAGGTCTCGTCCTTTAGCACGCACCAGCGCCTCCGCCAGGGGATCATCAGGCCGGCTGCAGTAGGGAGGAGACGGAATCAGAAAAGCGTGATGATATAAAGCGAAGTTGAGATGAAGTCTCACCTTTCATGTAGAGGTAACCGTGGAAATATGGCGGCCCGTTGCCGTTGAACAAGGTCACTCGTCCGTTGGTGGCTTCTTCGTCGGTGTCCATCATGCCGTCGTGCTCGTCGTCGCTGCCTGCATACTGGAGCCGTAATAGTCACATGATTGGACGAAGGCGAAGTATCTATGTGAGTATGAGTTGCGGAGAACTGGAGTGGACGAACTCCATTTTTGTCATTTTCAATGCACAAATAAATAGTGAAGACTTTCAGATTATTATTAATTATTATTTTTTCTCATTATAGTATTACATGTGTACATGTACCGGTACACTCAAGCGTGTGACTGCACATGCCTGTGAGTGTTTGTCCTCTAAGTCTACACAAAATCATTCTGTTTCAAATTTTTTACTTTTTCTGGTCAGAAATAAGGCGGGGACAAATGTTTATTTCTGATTAAGTTTTTAATTTTTCAGATTTTCTTTGTTTCCTTTTTTTCTACCTTGTTTGACTTGTTTCATTTTTTTCTGGTCAAACTGTTATTTATATAATTCCTTTTTTTTCCCTGCATTTTTTTTTTGTTGTTGCAGTTTATCAAGTTTAAATGAATAATTTGCCATTATCCTATTAGGCCAAAATGAATATCATTCTTCTCTTTATTTACATACATGTCAACCCATAAGGTTTGTCCGTATTTCTTACGGATTTTTAAGTGTTGCAAAAGCATACGGGCGTATTTGGAAATGAATACGGATTTAACTGTTTTCATGAAAATAATAATATTAGTATATATTGCTTACCCTTTTTAAATTTATTTAGTATTTACTGTCGGCTACGTGCTACACGTGCGCATAAGCTCGATTTAAACAACAACCGGTCACAAAATCTCGTCTATCGCGCGAGACTTCTAAGTTTCCTGACATGCGCAGTTAAGAAATTTGTGTTAGCGCGAAAATTGCGAGTCGTTCGCAGCGGTTGAGAAAATGGCCGGCCAAAAAAACAAGATACACCGGACGTTTTCGTTCGGAATGGACGGATTTATTTAAGGTAATTGGTCCGTCAAAACTTGGAGAAGAGTATGCATCATGTTCGCTTTGTTCACGGGACATTAAGGTTGCGGCATCTGGCATTTACGATGTCAAAGAACATTTGAAATCAAAGTTGCACGAGAGAAATGTGAAGCAACAAAAAAGTCAACCGTCCCTGTGATATTTAGAAATCTGTTTTTTCTTTGTGCAATAAAATGTCATTTGGAACAAGATACTGTCAATGTCTTCATATAAGAAAGAAAGTAAGGTAAGATTAATGTTATTGCATGAAACACCTTTAGTATTGATAAAACTGACATAAGGATTTTTATGGGAAAATAAGGATTTTATGGGTTTGTAATACAGGTGGGACCAAATTAGGGTTGACATGTATGTATTTATATTTTCTAAAATTCCTCCAATTTTCATTGTTTCTTCATTTATTTTTTTCTCCTCTTTTAACTGAACAGAACTTTCTATTATTAGATGTCTCTGTGCACGTGTTTTTATTTTTTTTTACTTTAAATAAGATTAAATAATAAAGTCAGTTGAATTTAGTGAGTCCTAAGTGTATAAATGGTACGTAACAAAAGAGATTTCCATTATTTTCTCTGGTATTCTGGTAAAGTATTTTTCAAATCATTTTCTTCTTCATTTTATCTGTTAGAGAATTAATCTTTTTTTTTCTCCGTATAATTCTTTCTGTTTCTGCATGCACATGTGTAATGTGTGTCCTCACAGAGTCGGAGCTGCCCCGGTAGGACTCGGCGCTGACGCTGGTACAGGTGGACTTGCGCGGGTGCTCTTCGTCAGCGACGGCGGCGCTACCCCGGTTGCTGCCCGACACCGAACTGTCGTCGCCGGCCGTCACCGAGCCCTCCTCCTCCTCTTGGTCGTAGTCGGACTCGGTGTCGGCGGGCATGCTGTAGATGGGCTCCTCGCCATCCACCAGGCTGTCCGCCATGCTCACCTTCCTCTCCGGCTCGGCCTTCTGCCCCTCCGGCGGGAGCGGGGGAGGAGCGGGGGGTACCATCCCCTCGGCGAACGCCGGCGGCGGTGGAGGGAGGTGGGCGAATATGGCCTGATCCATGGGGGTGTCCGTCTCGACCGGAGGGGGGAAGTCAGGAAGTGGGATGTACTCCTCCTCGGCGTGGAAACCCTCGTCCACCTCCTCGTCCTTTGACTTGCTGGGCTGTGTGGCGGTGGCAGCCTAAGCACGGCCCCCCCAAACATATTTTTTTAAAGATTTTCCCAAAAAAACAACAACATAATAATAATTATAAATGAGCTAGACTCACCTGGGCGGCCTTGGGAGGTTGAGCCTCGCCGTCAACCTCGGCCTGCGCCGCCTCGCCCAGAGCAGGATCCACACCGCCGAAGTTGAGCAGGTCGATGAGGCCCGTGGCCTTGCGCGAGGCCTCCTTCTTCATGCGCTTGAGCTCGGCGTCGCGGCGCAACTGCAGCTCCTGCTTGGACGACTCACACAGTTGCGACACCTCGTCCTCGCGCTTCTGCTGCAGACGCTCGATCTCGCGCTCCAGCTGAAGGATCTCCTCCATCTGACGCACTTCGTCCTGGAGAGGAGAGGAGGAGATTGTTTAGATTTTTTGATGTTCAAGTGGAATGGAGTGATAGTGGCCAAAGTATTTTCATTTTAAAGCCATATCGGCAGTAAGTGCTTCCTCCACCATCCTGCCCTATTTTGGTAATGTGAGTGCCATACAAGATTCTGGAATATGATACTAAAGCTTCATAAGAAGATCTCCAACAAACAGGTGGTATGTTCGCTCATCATGCTGGCAGAACGAACATTTGTGCTGAAGACTGAAGACCAGCGACTGACAGTGTAGCTGTCACTGCCGCCAAAGAAATGTGTGAGTGCCTCAGGGCTCATATCTCTCGCCCATGCTCTTTAACATCAGTGACATCTCACAAAATATGGCACATGGTGTTTATGGAGGACCAAAAATGCCAAAATAAAAAATAAAAAAATAAACAAAAGTGAAAATAAAGATGGATATAAAAAACATAAGTCAAACATAAAATAAAATAAAAATTAATCTAAATGGAAATGAAAAACAACAACAAAAAATATTAATTCATAAATAAATAAAAGTAAAAAAACATAGAAAAATAAAAAATGAGACTCAAAAAATAAAAATAAATATAAAAAATAATGTGGAAATAAATAAATACATAATAGATTTAAAAATCAATCAATAAATAAAACGTGCTCTCATATTTATTTATTTCATGCTGCAGACTCTGTCAGCATGAAATGCAACATTAAACGTTATTCAAATGAGGGGGCGGTCCTAAGTGCTCCTGAAAAACTATAAAAACTTGCCTCAGAGGATTTATTGGTCTCCTCAGTGGCTCCCTCCTGCCCCACGTCGCCTTCCGCCTCCTCCTTGCCCACCTCCTCCGCCTCCTTTTCTTGTTTCCTCTCTTCCTCCTCCTTCTTCCTCCTCTCCTCTCTGAGTTTGCGGACACGGGCTCGGGCCACCTGGCCTCGCCGGTGCCTCTGAAGCACGAGCGCCGCCTTGCGCTGGCGGACGAAGCGGCCTCGCTGGATGTGCCTGCGCAGGTGCTTCTGCAGCGTGACGGTGCCGGCGCGCACTCGCTGGAAGTGTTTCCTAAATGACACAATTATTTATTATAGTAAGAAAAAAACATTATTAACACATTCACTGCCATAGACGGCTTTAGGCGTCAAAGGTTAATTTTGAACAGGTTGGCAGTGAATGAGTTAAAAGTTAGTGATACGGGGGTCTTACTTGGCCGAAAAAGTGAGAAGGTGAGCTCTTATGATCATGGCAGCCTGGCGTCGAACTTCGTCGCGGTCTTTCTCCAAGCGTTGCTCCAGACACTCTTTCATAAATACCTGGTCAGGAAATAGCAAAAGACGTAGTACAGATTAATTTATTGATGTTTGTTTAAAAAAAAAAAAAAAAAAACGAAACAGTTTTTTTCTTAATTAATGGTTCAAAATTAAATATATATTGTAAATATTTTTTTAAACAAATAAACACATTTTATTAAATTAATCAAACTATTTTATTTATTTATTTGGCCCTAACCAGAAATAAATCTTACTTTGGTCTTCCCCAGCTGCCACTCCTTCTTGGTCTTGTCGTATTTAGTCAGGAGATCCGTTGTCCTCTTCTTGTCATCTCCTGCTGTAGCTACTTTCTCCTTGTAAATAATCTTATACCTGTCAGGAAGAATGAATACAGGATGAAGCTATGTACTGATCCACATAGCTATTTGAATCTGTCAAAAATCAACAGATAAATACTTGTCTGCGCCAATGTTAGCTAGCGATGTGCTACAAGCAATGTAAAAAAAAACTATACTGTTGTTGGCTTGTTAGCCAAACCGCTAATGCTACTTTACTGACGGGTAGAATAGGATTGTTATATTGTTAAACAAAATGTTTGTTATGCTACTAATGTGTCTAGCGGCTATGCGGCCGTCTACTTACTCATTTGAATCCTTCAACAAAAATCCAGAGGCACACTTTTGTCTACAAGGAGGTCATATAAAGTGGTACCTTGACTTACAGTACCAATTTATTGCCGTTTGTGGGTGGAGCTATGCGGTCGGATTAAGAATGACTCACCGCAAGAAGAAGTCTTTGAAAGTTCTTCGGACGGGGAAACCGGCGCGGCGGATCTTGACGGTCTCCAGCATCCCCGAGTACCTCAGCTGGTTCAGGACGACCTCCGGGTTAAACACGTTGGGATTCTGCCAGCAAAAAAAAAAAGAAGGAAAAAAAAAGAAAAAGAATGTTGAATTAATTTCAAGAGCTAAAAAAAAAATGCAAATTCATCTAATAGACATGAGGTAGAAGCAAACAAACCTTTTCCATGTTGGGCTTAATGCAGCGGATGAAGAAAGGATTGGATGCACTCAGAGTGGCCATGAGAGCATGCAGGGAGTCCTGCAGGATAGAAAGTGTCTTTAGGTATGAGTTTAATTTGTTCCGTGTCCACAATCGTAACTCAAAACACTGTATCGCAAATCATTTTTCCCCTTTGAAATAAATGGAACTGTCAATACATACCAGTCTAAAAATATATATATATATTTTTTGTAATGTTTTCTAACAAGAAAATAGCACTCAATTATTGTACTTTATAAAATAATAGAATAAAAACATTATTAATTACAATGTATAAGAATTAAGAGGTTTATGAATAATGACTTAATGCTTCAATTCATTTTGCTACTGCTTCTGGTGTGCCTGCCTTGGACACCAGGGGCAGTAGCAAAATGAACTGATGCTAATCATTAGCATGTCAATAGCGTTTTCCATTATATGTTAGCATTAAATTAGCGGGGTCTTTCTTTAGGCAGTTGTTTGGCTGTCAAAGCAATAAATTGTCCAAAAGACGGCCCATAGCTCGAAAGCCCCTACTATACAGTATTTGTTCATTTTTATTTTGATGATGTGTTGTAAAGCACACCCTGAATTGTGAGCTGACGGTGGGCTTGCGTCTGGCCGTTCCCATCTTCTCCTCGTTGTTCCTGCTGCCCACCTTCTCAAAAAGGTCGTAGATGAAGTCCAACCTAAAGATATTGTGCAAAATGCAGACATAACTATTATCTAAGGACTTCAAAGTGCATTTTTTAAAAATATACCTAAATTACATATTTTGTCATGAATACATTTAGTTTTTTGTTTTTAAAACAGTATCCATGAAAATATAATCAATTATAAAAAGTCTTAAGTAAAAAACACAATTTTTATTATTTTCAAATATTATTGTTATAATATATAATATAAAAAAAGTCATAATGTTTGTGTATTTTTTATTATTATTATCCAAACAAAACAAAATATTTTATTTTTTAACAAAAAAAAAGCTAAAATTTCAGTACAGATCGCACTTAAGAAAATCTTTTTATTTAATTTAAAAAATAGATATTTTTAGCAATTAATATTATTGGGTTCCACTGCACTACTGTATGGTTTTTAATTTGAATAAATCCTTAAATATTAATCAAATGCTCAATGAAGTAGGATTTTTTTTTTTCGTGATCTTGGCTGTGATTGTCACACACAAACCTACCTACCTGCTGTCTTTGAGCATGTTGAGGATGTCATCTCTGAACGTGTCTCTGTTCTTTTCTAGGATGCCTTTGACGTCGTACAGGACCTGCAGCAGCACAAACGCAAAAGACATCACGTCGGCTGCATGGAGTAAAGGAAAAAACATTAGCGCTACTCACCTCCCCGGCGTAATGTTTGATACCGAACTGATGATCGGCCAGTCTGGGCTTCACGTAGTAAGGGTTGGTCTGCCATGAAGTGGCAACGTCAGTATTGTCTGCATTGTATGCATTGTATGCCATGTTCAAACCACCAAAAAAAGGACAATAACTCACAGAGTGTCTGCTGTGAAGCTTCTCTAGAAGAGTGAAGTCTGTGCCTTTGGGGAAGCGACTCTCTTCGTTCACCAGAGCCAACAAGCCCAATTTCTGAAGGGCCAAGGACAGTCGTCGGTCCATTAGATACAACGAAAAATAATAGAAAGATAAAAATATGCTAGTCACACCCATTTGGCTGTTGGAACGACAAGCTAGGTCGACAGCACCGTGTTCCACATGCTAATTTTGAACTTGAGGCCTTGCTCTACATTTGATATAAATTCACCACTATATGTGTGATACCTTCTCGATGAGGTCAAGACACTCGGCATTGTCCATCCAGTCGATGGCGTCCCACTGGACACCTTCCCTGCCAAGACCACAACAAAAACAACAGGACATTAGACGCCACGTTGTACATTACATTACATTACTTAAAAATGAAAGAATAACAAAATATATATATATAATAATTTTAACTTATTACAAAAAAAATAAAAAATAAAATAAAATAAATATGTTTGAATGAAAACAATAAAATTGTAAAAATAAGATAATGTAAACCAAATTAAAAAAAACTAATAAAACATTGAACATGTTTAAAAATTGGAAAATGAAAAAAAAGCACAAATATTTTTGAAATACAGTAATACTAAATTAAGAACTGAAAAATACAAGACAAATATTTATATGAAAGAACAAGAAAATGCATATTTAATATGAAATACGTAACTAATTCAACCATCAAATTTTTTTTTAATTTAAACAAATTGAAAAATAATTAAGTCAACAAAAAATGAAAAATTCTAATTTGTAACATTACTAAATTGCAAATTAAAAACAACTTACAAAATAAACATAAATGATAAACTAAAAACTAAAACAGACTCGCGCACCTGTTGTACTCAAGCTGCTCCAGGGAAAAGATGTGCTTGTTGAAGTACTCCTGCAGCTTCTCGTTGGCATAGTTGATATTGAATTGCTCAAAGCGATTCACCTGAATGCAGACACATACCGACTCATACTGAATGTGCGCGCGTGCGTGCTCTCTTTCATTCGTGTGTGCCTTTGCTCAAACAAACCTCAAAGTTCTCAAAGCCGAAAATGTCCAGGATGCCGATGGACTTAAAATTTTCCTTCCCTTTTATCTTCTGATTGATCGTTAGGATGATCCAGGAGAAACATTGGGAATACAGCGCCATGGCAACAGAGTCCCGGGAATCCACGGCCTGCGACAACGCCATGGGAGGGCGCTTAGCATTGCAAGGAAATAAATCCCAGTGAAAATCAATTGGCGAGTGTTTAACAACCTGCTCGATGGTGAGTGGCGAGCATATCTCTTCGCCTCGCAGGATGATGGAGCGCTGAGTCAGCACTTCGGACAGCTGGAAAGCGTCGAGACCAAGCAGCTCGCTGGCGTTGGTCACCACTGGAAAACAAACACACTGCGTTATCCAAGATGAGACTGAGGGCAACAATAAGACGGAAGCACTGCAACATAGTGGAGACCGTGGAGTATTTGTAATACTGCAGTCACAGGGTAAGACAAAACAATTTACCCAAGAGGAGACTATGGGCAGCAAGAAGATGCAGCAATGTGTGGAGTATAATAATACTGCAGCATCCAGAGAGCCAAGTCAAGGCAACAGGGTAACCTACCTATTTAATGATTAACAAAATGTATCAAATGTGGTAAGGAGACAAATTTAACCCAGGGCAGGAAGACATTTTAACACTGCAGAAAAGTGGAGAAAGTGGAGTATGTAAAATACCACATAAACAGTCTAAACTCACATTCATTAGGAGACAAGTTTTATTCAAGAGGAGACTGTGGGCAGCAAGAAAACGAAGCACTGCAGCATAGTGGAGACCAGTGAATACGACAGTAAATGTGTACGCTAACATGAATTAAAAAAAAATCAGTAGCAGTAAAGATGAGACTTGGGGCAGAGACTTGGGGCAGAGACAAAGTGGCGAATGCGGAGTATGATGCTGCAGCATCCACAGAATGCACACAGACACTTAATGTGTTAAATGTTTTTTTGCTTGCCACCGACCTTGCTTGGTGGTGATCTGAGCTCCTCCCGCCGTCATGAACTCCACGTTGCCCAACTGCAGGACGCCCGAGAGGAGCTTGAACATGTCCCGGATCTCCTCCTCGGAGAACTCCAGTACCTTCAGCGCCTCCTACAAGCAACCAGTGTTGAGAAGTCAAAATAGATTCTGCTATATATGTAAGTTGGTGGAACTGTGTCATTTCTCCCAGCCAATCGGCAAAGAGGTCCAATGGACAATTGATTCTCATTGAACTCATTCTAATGAAAATGAAATTAGATTGTACTTCTATTTAAAAACAAACAAACAAAAAAAAAACAATAATTGTTGAAAAGGCGACAAAGTTGTTTTTTCTTTCTTTCTTTCTTTCTTTCTTTCTTTCTTTCTTTCTTTCAAGACACCGGTGTGAAGACAGCTCATTCACCTGAATAAGTGAACTATTAGTATAACTCCCCTACAATAATAATGTTTTTAAAAGTAATATACTAAAAATAAATGTTTGATTCCTTATCAATTAGCAAAGAAAGGTGATAATAATGAATCCTTGTTTTACTAAATAGAATGGAGGGAAAATGACATTGTACTTATTAAAAATAAATAACAAAAATTAAGTAAATACTATAAAAATAACAACAAAATATGATTACCTACAAAAATAAAAACAACTAAAGCATATTAAGTAATGTAAACAATTCTCCATGCCAATTGGCAATGCTGGGAAAAATTACTTTACACTTTATCGATAAATAAATGCTAAAATATTAAGTAAAAAAATAATAATAATTTGACAATTACACAACACATGTTTATCATATACAAATATTAGAACTATAAATTTAAAAAAAATAATTTAAAATATATTTCTTGAGAAATTATTAAAAAAATATGTTCTGGCATAAAAAAATACAAATTAAACAAATAAAAACCGACAGAAATGTACATGTTTATTTTTTTGTTATTTTATTATTACAAATTACAAAACAAACACACATTGCGTTAAAATGTTAACATTTGGGAAAAAAAATACATTATGCCAATATATCATTATATAAATATTTTACCTATTATTTTTAATATTATCATTTAAATAAGCATTGTAGTATTTACACATTTTCGGGAAAAATCTGTATTATTTGTCATTGTTTTCTTCATTCTTTCTCTTCTTTTCTTATATGCCTGTCAATACTGATACAACTTGATAAATAAGCAGTGATTATATATGCTGAACTCACCATAACACTGTTAAACAGCTCTTTGTCATTCAAGCTCTTGTCCTTCAGGCAACCTGACTGGCTGAGATAGTGGAACGATTCCGCTGGATCCTCCAGGAAATAGAGACCTGACCAAATAAAAACAAATGAAAAGGCAGGAAGGGGTAATTAATTAAATTTGATACTCAAGCAAACTTACTTTTGTGCTCTTTGTTGGCTCCTGCCAGCAGCGCATAGAAGATGTGGTAGTTGCGTTCTCCGGGATTCTGTCGCACCACTCGGTTCTGCAACCAATCAACCCAATCATCAACATTCCTACAAACAAAACAAACCTGTCACAAATTATTCAAAGGCGGTTACCTTTTCCAGTAAATCTGACAGAACGCAAGTCAAGGACAGTCAACAGCAAAATGTGTGAGCTTGCTGACAGGGTGGACATTTTAGGCTAATGTTAGCATTTAATTGGCACATTATAGTAATATGAATCCATTTATTGTTGCGTTTGTGAGGGATGAGGTATTTTTTAGGCAGAAAAGGATACAATCAATGACGCAGCCTCCCTGGATGTTGCCACTCTCTGAGAAGTGAAGATGGATGAACTTCCCAAAGCGGCTGGAGTTGTTGTTGTAAACGGTCTTGGCGTTCCCAAACGCTTCCATGATGGGACTGCGAAGAGAAGAGGGGTACTCAAAGCTCTCTGGACAAATCTTTTGGGACACTATAATTCAAATCAAGTGTTTGATTGGTCAATTAAACGACTCCCTCAAATAGATGACACATTTATCCCATCAGTGGTAAATACAAATTATGACTGCCATAGTCTATAGATGCCGCCGTTGACACTTGGAAATTAATGAATTAACTCCGTTTGAGCTCTGTTGCTAAACAAAACAGCAGCCCCTAAATAGTGGAAACGTATGAATTCCCTGCAGAGTATTAAAGATAATCTTATGTGGAGACACATTTACTGTCCAAGTACACTGACGTGGTCATGCCACAATTTTGTGTGCATTGCCACCTAATATTCATTCATGAATGTGTTTGCACAAAAAAAAAAAAAAAAAAACAGCAGCACCCAGAAAAGCACCAAAACTGTGTCAAAGCTGATCTTAAGTCACGTGGAGACAGTTTTTTTAAGGCCAACTAGTATTCTGGTAGACTCGGGCGTGTAGTCGCTTCAAAATGTTGAGTGCTTTATATGCGAGTCATTTGTGAACTATATTGCTAACCAAAACAGCAGCACCAACAAAACAAAAACACAGTATTGACAACGATCTTACTTTCTGAGGAGACTATTTCTTTAATGATGATTTGTGTTCCAGCAGATTCTGACTTAAATGCGCCACGATGCATTGTCCAGAATAGTAATTTGAATGACATTGCTAACCAAAACAGCAGCACCTACCAAATCAATTCATTAGGATTAAAGATAATCTTACCATATGTGTAGATGCCGACTTTAACGATGATTAGCTTTTCCAGTAGACTCTGATGTGGTTGTGCCAAAATGTGTGCATTTCCCATAATAGTAACTTCAACCTTGTTGCTAACCAAAACAGCAGCACAACTTACACAGTATCAATCATATGTCATTTAAAAGATGACTCCAGTGGACTTTGACGTGAAGATGCCACAGTGTCCATTAATAATAACCCTTGGAACGTCTTTGCTAAGCAAAACTACCAAAGCATGTCAACCATTTTTGTTGTCTCGAACAATCTTTTCCAGTCGACTCTGCCATGTGATCACTCCACAGTATTGCACGCTTTAAGCATACCTGCTCTGTACAATAGCCTGCTCCACGCGTGTGCTCCTCTCCGACGGCGGCGTCCCAGCTGAGTTCTGGCTCATCACCGACAGGAACTGCAGCAACAGCTTGGTGCTTTCCGTCTTGCCTGCCCCCGACTCACCGCTGACACGCACACAAATTGTTAGGAAACTTTGATCGAGAGTTGCCATCTCCAAAAGCAAAACAAGATTACCGTAAATCCCCCCAAAAAGGCACAATTTGAACTGAGACCACCAGATGTTGAAATAAAATTACAGATACAATAAATCCACCAAAATATGTGCGGGTTAAAATCAGATTACTGTAGAAAACCAAAAGTTGCACCAATTCAAACAAGACTAACGTTAATATCTAAAAAGTTGCTCAGGTTAAAAACTAAGACAACCGTAACCACCCCCAAAGCCACATAGGCGTACCAAACCGCTAGATAATGAAAAATAAGACTACCTTTAAAACCCCCAAATGTTGCCCAAGTTATAATGAGATGAATATATTTCTGACCAAAAATCACACAATTTATAATAAGATTTATTACCATAAAATTTCCCAAAATTGTGCAATGTTGTGTTGTGTTTACCTTAAATCTCCCCCAAAAGCGCAAGTTAAAACAAGACTAATGTAACCCCCCCATATTGTGCAAGGTGAAATCTAAATCTATAGTAAACCTTCTCAAAATTGGTCAAGTTAAAATAAGATTGCCATAAACCCCCTTAAAAGTTGGGCAGGTCAAAATAAGATGATCTTAAATCCCACAAAAAATGGGCAAATTAGAATGTTGCATGGTAAAATAAGATGTCAACAGCCCCAATATTTAACCAATTAAAATAGGACTACCGTAAAGCCCCCAAAAGTTGCGCAGGTAAAAACAAGACCACCATAAATCCCCCAATAGTTGCACAACTACTAAATCCCCTAAAAGAAGCACAAGTTAAAACAAGACATTCATAAAAACAATAGCAATGTCTTTGTCGTGGGAGCTGACCTGATGAGCACACACTGGCTGTCGTGTCTCTTCCAGATGCAGCGGTAGCATTCGTTGGCCACGGCGAAGATGTGCGGCGGCAGCTCACCCAGCTGGTGCTTGGAGTAAAGGTCCACCCGCTCCGGGTCGTACAGGCCTGGGATCTGCTTGTAAGGGTTGACGGCAGCCAGGATGCTGCCGATGTTTGTCTGGAAAGAACCATCGCCAATTAGCCTGGGCACGACGTTGCGCGTTAGCCTACTTAGCTAATTATCGCCATGGCTACGTCGTCACGTTGACAGCGTTAGCCTTAAAAGGGGTTAAAAGATTGCAGTAAAATAATTTACTTGAACGATTTCAGTGAGTCAAGGTTATTATTGATAACTCAAAGTAAAACTGAAAAAGCATTTTTGCCCATGAAATAAAAAAAGGAGTGATTTTAAAACTAATAACTAACTAAAAAATAAATAAAGCTAAAATTGAAAAACATTAACTATAACTAAAAAAAACTTAACTTTCCATATATAAAACTAATTATTAAAACTATAATATAGTGAAAATGTATTTAGCTTTCGTCTTTGTCAGCTTATTTCATACATGAGATTTTGGGGTTTACTGTATTCTAAATTACATGCCATACAAAAGAAGGAAGTTCGAACAGTCTTTAAGAAATTGTAATTTACGTAACTTTATAACACAATACTTAGTGATTGTTTTTAATCTTGCACTGAATAAATACACCATATATATTTTTAAAGTAAAACTAACACTAAAATTTATTTAAATAAAATAAAATAAAGCATACTGGAACAAATAAGAAAACAAAAATTGAAAGAAAAAAAAAACACCCTAAAAACTAACTAAAGGTAAATGAACTGACATGAAAAAAGCCTAAATGAAATACAACAATATAATGAAAAATCCCAGACTAATGCTTCAGTAAGTCAATGACAATAAATGTTTTGCTTTCTTTTTTCCTTTGCCTTTGAATTTACAGTCATGCCACGTTACAGGTAATAAGTGTGCTGCCATCTAGTGGTTAATAGTGGAATTAAACCCTATGGTTACCTTAATTTACTGTACAAAAAAAAAGTAGCTATAACGCACGATGGAGGTGGGTATTAAAAGTTCTCACATAGATGTTGTCCTTCTGGTAGCGCTGGTACAGATTGTGCATGATGGCCGCCTCGTGCAGCTCGGCCAGCGCCGACATATCCTCCACGCCGTCCACGCTGGACTGGTGCATGGCGTACACACGCTCTCTGGTGACCTCCGCCTGCTGCAGGTACAGCACCTGACACGCCACGCAAGACAGTCACGTGACAATCATAACTGACGTACACTTTCACGCGCACCGTAAGGCAGGGCATCGGCAGTTAGTTAAATAAGCGACTTTTTAAAGACCTATTTGAAATTGAAGGCCTATCCGTCACTAAATGGGAACGCTAGGAGTGGCCCAGTGCGCAATCAGGTCAAACACGCACGCACACACTTACAGTCACACACCCTGATAGGATATTATTGCCGTTAAGGTCATCCATTCATTGCTTCAAATGTGTCCAAAAATAGAAAGTATGGCCTTTTAAAAGTGCACATTGTTAATGTCACAGCTTGTGTGTGTTTGTGTGGTGTACAGTGTGCGTTCTTGAATTGGATCGTACCTATATCCAGATTTGTATCAAATCGTCCTTATAGATTGTATATATTTTTGTATTTTAACGAACAAAGCATAATAAGCTACAAACTACAATTCAGTCATAATATCAACTGCTCTCACTATGATGCAGCTGCACAAAAACTACAACAAACATATTGTTAAATTGCTATCTTATACAGCGGTTTGTATTGGATAAAAAAATTGGCAGGTGTGTGCTATGAATCTTTTCACGTGCGCACAAACTGTGAACAACGGCCTCTAGCATGTCTGTAGTGTCTGCAATGTAACATGAAAGCCTCTTTTTTTGTGCGCCAGATTTTCCTTCTGAAGCTCTCTGATGTGTGAATGTGCTTTGCATGATTGAGGAGTGGAGCCAGAGAGCAGGCCAAGCGCCTCATGTGACTTTACGTATTATAGCTGAAGACAGAGATAGCAATAGACGCGACGCGCACAGAGAAAGAAAGAGAGAGAGAGGAGAGGAGAGCCGTTGGCACAGTGACCAATATAATCATACATTTTTTCCCCCTAGTAACTCAGGATGAACTATCAGATACTTGCAAGCAGGCTACACTGACCTCAGATCAGATATGCGCTGTATGACCTTCACGGCTCACCGTTTAATCTCATCCTGGCTGCTGCACAAGGAGCCGCTTTATGATTATTAAATTATTCCTGCCAGTGGGAAATGTTCCATTTTTTTTTTTAATCCGGCCCACACAGCATTTAGATTATCAACTGTCCTCTAGTATTTGTTGCATTAATATTGCACTTTTTCCAGCCAAAAGTCGGTTAATTAATATGCACTTAATCCGTTTTTATTGAATTAGCTATCTCATTGAATATTTATTGCAAATAATAAGATGACAAATATTAGTAAAAGTACTAATTTTGCTTCTTTTTTTTTTTAAAGAAATAATTGGTCAATTAATTATGATTCAATGAATTACGAATAAAAATGAGAATGAATTATTTTATCATTGAAGTAAAAATATTTTTATTATATATCCTATTATTTTGCATTATTTTACATGTATTTATTTTTAGTTTAAGGAAACAACTGGTTCATTCATTCTAATTAAATTAATAATATTTTTTTTATTAATTATAATTTTATGATAAAATAAATAAATAATTATACCTTTTCAGAATTTTATTTTACTATATATATATATATATATATATATATATATATATATATATATATATATATATATATATATATATATATATATATATTTGCATATATTTATTTATATATATTATCTATTTGTATTTTATTTATTAAAAACATAATATGCATACAATTTTTTTAAATAAATAAAATAAACAAATTACTCATTCAGATTCAGCATCCATTTTCCCAATAGGAATAAAAGGAAATAAAAATAGTCTGTTCCTGGGTCAAGCTCTGCCCATCTTAAAAACATTTTTTGGTCACACGTGTAAAAAAAAGTCTGAAGTTAAGTTGCTAACCAGCTTCTAAAATCAAAATGGAAAAACAACCCAAAAATGAGTACCCATTACTTTGATTATCGGCTGCACAAAGGGTGATGATTTGGGAGGTGAGTCTCTTTACTTTAAGACAGCTTTAAGATAACTTGAACCATTGCTTCGTGCCTGAAATTCCATTTGAAGTTCCATGGCTATCAAAAAAAAAAGCCTTTTTCCTGCTCTTACAAGCTCGAGTAGCAGCAGCCCACATTCCCTCGCCAAGGGGGGTCTCACTCGTTTTTTTTTAGCATGCAATGCGCCGCATTTGCATAAGTGTGTTTTTGTGTCAAATTAATTAAGAGAGCGGAGAGTAAGCGCATGCATGAGTGTCCTCTGCGGCCTGGTGACATTAAACTGATGGGGAGGCGGAATGTGGGTCATTTTGCTTGCACTGTCACACACAAAAAAAAAAAAGCTTCTTTTTTTTTTTTTTGCACAGTCACATTTCTGTTTCATCTACGTGAATGTGTGTGCGCTCATAAAGCATCCCCGCAGCATGTTCCCTGCTCGAGTGAGCTCTCGCCACCGCTTCCACGCTGTAGCTACAGAAATCCAGGTCACGTAACGCACGCATCGTCGCTAACATAACCTGTGTGTGTGTCGGCGTTTGTGCGTGTGTGCGTATGGAATGAAATTAGACACACAGGTGCTGGTGGGCGCCTGTTTGTTTCGTCTGAGGTTTGTCGCCACTCTCTTTCTTGTGACATAATGAACGCACACTTAAAAAGGATGCCGATTCTGTGACAGTAACCGTGGCGACCGCAGCAGTACGCCGCCATTGCTCAAAGGGGAGAAACTCCTCATCTCTTGAGATCTGCCGACCGACGAGACAAATTTAGATTTACTTCCAAGAGGAAATTTCAAAAGAACGAGAAAGCACCTGTTTAACGAATCTTCGAAGATAGAGGATCTACTTCCTGGATCCATTCTAGGAAGTCCATCAGACAAAACATTGCTAATTTTTCATTTTAAAGCTTTTCTTTTTAGGGACACAGTAAATTTGGGGCCAAATAGACTCGGTTTTAGAGTAATATTTACACTTGGAAGAGAGTATAATAAAGAATTTAAAAAATAAATAATAAAAGTCACTCAAGGGTTCAGGAACAAACTCATGACCTTCAGCTTGAGAGACAGCCGACCTACTCCCTGAGCCACGCAGTTCCGACTGTGTGTTAGCATAACGCTTGTGTCAGCTGGAACCGTCCTAACTAGAGCGGGACCATTTATATAGACCAGAATAATTGTTTTTGTTCTCTTTGAGATAAGCAATCAGTAGGAGGGGCATAGCTCAGTTGGTAGCGTGGCAGTCTCCCTAACTGACAGTCGTGAGTTTGTTCTTCAACCCTTGAGTGACTTTTTTTTCAATTATTTATTTTACTCTCTTCCAAGTGTAAATATTAGCCTACTCTAAAACTGAGTTTATTTGGTCCCACTCTAAAAAGAGTTAAATTTACTCAAAATAGTAAATACAGGCAAATTAAATTGTATTTAAATACCTATTTTAATTCAACCAAGACATTAATTGATACTATGGATCAACATCTGTCCTAATAAAAATAAATAAAAAAGTAAAGGGGTTCAAGTAGTGAGCCTTGTGGAACGCCATACATTATTTCAGTTTCCCTTACAGAAAGTACTTCAACCATACGTCAGAAAGTCCATAAAGCAATGCTAGAAAATCAAAGGAGCACTAAATTGGTCCATGATTGGATGTCAGCCAAACATTGCCTTCAGCTTCTCATTCCGCCTTCGTAGCGTGCGCCAAAATAATGTAATTGAAGGTTTGAAATTCCATTAAGATGTGCCCATCTAATCTGTATATCCCAGCGAGGGCACTTTGAATGTAATGTTTTTTTAGCTCAACACACACACATACAAACACACGTATGTGCTCCAGTTGGCAGCTAATCATAAACTGTGGCCAAAAGTCTCAATCCACAAACAACATTTGTAGTTTTTCTCTCATGTTAACACTTTTGACACTAAATTAATGTCTTTGTACAAGCCTGTTTGTAGCTCTGGTGGGACCGTCCCGAACGAGAACATCCTCCTTACTCTTCTGGATTATGAATGTCCTTAATTTGCCCAACCCCCGCACTCCCTCCACACCCAACAAAGCTCCCTGCCGTCCTTCCTCCCCCTGTTCGCTTTTAAACATCAGCCCCTTGCTGGAGGTGCTGAATATTTGATAGAGAAACAGCACGATGGAGGCTTAACGCGGTTAAAACCATGCAATAGTACCACAGCATCGGGCACATTTTTATAATTCATTGTATTAATTCAAAAAAATTTATTGTAAGTGCAACATTACTTTAGTATGAAGTTTTCTCGTAATATTAAAAATCAACCTTACTATATTTATATAGCACTTTAAAGGAAAAGTCAACCCTTTTTTTTTGGGACAATAATATGGTCTATGCAGCCCCACTTAACTAAATATGGTATTTTGGTTAATATTGCGTTAGTGGAATATGAGTTAAGTAGCAAAATCCAGCTATTTTATCCATCTCAGGGGGCGGCCATTTTGCCACTTGCTGTTGACAGAAGATGACATCACAGTTGCTCAGGGCTCGGGCAATGACCAATCACAGCTCACCTGTTTATGTTTTTAAAGTTGAGTTGTGATTGGTTGTTACCTGAAAGCTGAGCAACATTGATGTCATCTTCAATCGACAGCAAGTGGCAAAATGGCCGCCCCCTGTGATGGCTAAAAACGGCTGGATTTTGCTTCATGACTCATATTTCTCAAGTGCAATATTAATCAGAATGACTAATGAGGTCGCATATAACATTATTGGCAAAAAAATGTTTAAGGTTGACTTCCACTTTAAAACAGCCACCACTAAAAACAATAAATTAATAACAATGACTATTTATCAATACTGCCGCAAAGACAAAGGTTGACACATCAATCTGACTGTGTCGGAACATTGCTGGTGCTAAAGTTGGAGCATGAAAAGGACAGCACAAAACTCCAATAAACCGCAGAGTCACCTTCAAACGTTACATGACTCAGCATTGGGCTCAAAATGCTTCAAACTGAGTCTCAGACCTTTCTGGCTGCCTGCTTTGGGATTAATGGTTGTTCTTAGAATGAATGTAAATATCGTGAAGCTGCCTTTCGTGGCAATGCTAAGCTTAAACGTTGTCTGTTCAACATGTTTGAGTCATTCCATGTTTGTGTGCGTGCGTGCGTGTTCTTACCTGTCCATAGTCAGTAGTGACAACCAGCGTTCCATCTCCGCAGGAGTTGACCGTGGCCGGAACCAGTTGTTCCTTCTCCCTGACCCAAACGCGGGCCCCCTGGAAGACGCAACAGTTCATTAAAACTGTGAGCAGAAACCAATGGGGTCGTCATTGCGCCTCCTTTTAAATAAGGTGAGTTCTAAAAATGGTCATAAAATTTGGACACCCTGCTGCATCCTTCAATTCATTTTTGAAAATTCAAAAACGGATTACTGGAGTTGATCGTTTTTTGTTGTAATAACAACGCTCATCACTAGATGGCAGACATTGCTTACAAGCACTCTCTTTTCTCTGATGAAGAAGAGAGAGAACTTTGTATGATGCCATGAAAGATTTCAACCCAAGTCACCACTTTAACTCATTCACTGCCATTGACGTCTATAGACGACAAAAAATAATTTTAACTAATTTTGTTTTTTCTCTCACTTTTGTTAACAAGAGTACGAACACTTAGATTTTTTTTATTGCACATTTAGAACAAAATTTGTTATTAATCGTGAGTTAACTAGTAAAGTCATTCGATTAATTACAATAAAAAATTCTAATCACCCGACACACATAATTTTTAATAATCTTTTTTTTAATCATGAGTTTACTAGTGAAGTCATGCAAATAATAACAATTACAAACTTTAATCACCTGACGCCCATAATTTTTAATGTTCTTTTTTTAAATCGTGAGTTAACTAGTGAAGTCATGCGATTAATTACAATAACAAATTTTAATCACCTGACACTCCTAATTTTTTAATAATCTTTTCTTCTTAAAAAATGTTTTTGTAAATAAAAGATTATTAAAAATTAGGGGCGTCAGGCGATTAAAAATTGTCATCGTAATTAATCGCGTGACTTCACTAGTTCTAAATATCCCCGATAAAAATTCTAGGTTTTCATACTCTTGTTAACAAAAGTGGAAAAAAAAATTCAACTAATCGAAATAGTTCAAATGAATTTTTGACGTCTATAGCCGTCAATGGCGGTGAATGAGATAACATGGATGTCAAAAGTAAACAAACAAGAACTGTTGACAGTTCGTTTGAAATGCATGAGCAGTTACTAAATTAGCGTCCTCCAAAAACATGGATACAAATTCAACGTTTAATAGCATTGCTAGCATCTGTACAGGAGCATCCACAAAGCAGAGTGAACTTTACTGCCCTATACTGCACTGCATTCTACAGGTGAGTGAGTTGGCCAAATTAATTTGGGGACTTTGAATGACATGCAGGTCAACCATAGCGTAACATTAAAATTGAATTTTTGTCACTTAATGTTTGTTTGCTGTTGAGCAGTTTTGTGCCATCATTGAATGGGATTTTTTTTTATTTTTTTTTTGTCAACAGGACAACTTTGCATTCGGTGTTGGCAAATAACAACAGCTGTATTTTCTTAAAGAGACAGTAAGGTTCAACATGTCAGGCCCGCCTGAGTGCACAGACAGATGTGTTTAATGAGAGATAAAGACTGCAACATCTGGACTTTTCACCTCTGTAAAGCAACAAGCGCTTGCTATTCTGTGTGGTTGACTTGAGAGGAACTTGTCACACATCCTTTCCTTCAGTCTTGGACATCTAACCCTAAAATCCCGCAAAAAGGGGTCACAGCAAAACAGAGACGTGAGACAAGAGCGGTACAAACACAACGCCCATATTTTTATCGGATCCCGGCACATGACACGTGTCCTGATGACCACATGACCTCATGAAGCTTTGAGGTAATTGGTCTTTATTGATTGTTTCAGTTGAAGGATTATAATAGAAGACCAAGTGCATCTTTATGTCTTCCTCCCATCCCCCCATTCTCCGCTCTCCTCTTGGGAATGTCTGGTCCAGACAAGAAGGGATGGTCATGCATGACAACAAACCTTTAGCGGGGGGGGGGGGACCACTGAACATGTCACCAAAAGCATAGTTCCTCCATCAATACGGTCCTTTTCTATTCTACCGTCCTCCTCTATGAAATATGATCCCGGTAACCCAAACCTAACCAAGCCCTCTATATCTTGTTGAAATGCACCATTAAACCTCATTGTTAAATCATAGCCCCCTGACCTCACGTTAAACCTCTGTTCCCAAACCGAGGACTTCCCAGAATGACATTTATTTTTGCTTGATTTTGTTTATAATGATATGAAATGTGATAATTGGCTAAATAGTTCTGTCATTTTGTAAAACAGTGGTCAATGTGTTTTTTTTCTTTTCTTTTTTTTCTTATTTATATTTCAATTCAATTGTATTTAGTCAGTTTATTCTGTATGTATTTATTTTTAGTCTATATAATAATAATAATAATTATTATTATAATTCATTTAATTTAAACTACAACCGTACAACATAACAAAATTTAAGAAAAAAAATACATGTCTTTAAAATAATTCAATAACTGAACAATTATATTATTTGATTGAATTGGATATTATGCAACACTCAAATAAATATATACCTGTACATAAACTTGACTTGACTTTATAAGCTAAACAGGGAAAGTCAATCTAATAGAAAAAGAGACATGAGGTTTACAGTCTTGCATTGCAGAGCAAAAAAGAAAAAGAAAAAAAAGAAATACATTTGTGTGTATTGATTTGGTGTAAAAGGGTGATCCAGAGCTGTCATAAAGCACTTTGATCCCTCCCTGAGCAGCAGCCCGGGCACGAAAGTGTGTCAGTAATATTCCATTAAAGGTGATAACACGATCGGGACCGACGGGCTTTCAGCAGATTATAGTGGCGGCAAAGAAGATCTGACGTTTGCGTTTATATTCGTGCTGGTGTGTTTTGAGTGTGAGTGGGTATATATGGGTGTCACATGTCCTGTGGGAGTCACACTAAACAGGATTACAGTTGAAAGTGAACACTGCAGGTATGAAAACAGAACAAAAAACATCTGCCGGGGCTTTTATAAGCTTACTGCCTGTAATAGTACACCTGCACAACAACTTTTATTTTTATCATCAAAATTGAACAATATTTCGTATTTTTTTTATATACATCGTTACAAAATATTATTAAGACAGTATAGTTTAAATTGTTTTCAATATTATGATTACACACAGTACTGTACTTAATGTTAAGTATTTATATTAATTTAATTTAATCAAACTAAACATTCATTTTGACTATTACTTTCATTATTTCATTTTATTTTATGTGTACAATTGAAGAATATTGTTCATTTAAATCTTAAATATTCTGTTATTATGCATATTAATATATAAATATTTGAATAGTTTATGGCTTTAGCATACTATTGTATCCAACTATAAATATTACAGTTGTAAAATAAAAATAAATCAATATTTGAGTTGCTTTTATTTTATTTTTATTTATTTTATTTTATTAATTGAATTAATTTAAAACAGATCATAGCTCACAATTAAAAAGTGTGTTTTTCATGTGTGTGTGTGCGTGAGTGTGTGCGTGCACACAGGCAATGTAAAACTAAATCCTCTTTGAGAGGCCAGTTTTGAACAGCCTGCTAATTATCCCATTCTCTCTCATCTTGGATTAAACTACAGTCTCTTGCTCTCACACACGCGCGCACACACACACACACACACACAAACCATGGCAACAGGGCGCCATGGTAACAGCCTCTTTCTTCCATTGCCGCAAATGGATGCTGGGAGATGGAGTTCCCCGTTTTGCTGTGAGCGAGTGGTGTGGTATTTGCACAGCTTTTTTTGTTTGTTTTCAAATACAAAAAAACATAATAAATTAAAAAATCAAGATTTTATTAAATTGAAAATTTTTAAAAAGTAGTCTAAAATGTTACTGCACCATTGTATTTAAAATCATTTTAGTTCTGTACTCAATGACGTATTAAAATGACCTGCAAAGTAAATAATAATAAGAAAAATAAAATGTAATATTAGATGAGAAATTTTCAAAATGCAAGGTAAAAATAAATAATAAAAAATGGTAACTCAATGAGAAATATGTGGATTGAATTAAATAAAAATAATAACAAAATCATAAATAAAACTTAAACATTTAATACCAGATGTTAAATAAGGGGGTGCCTTGAGATATGAGTGACCCGACTTTTTCATGATACGAGCTGTCATTGAGACAAATTTTTTTTAAACTTTGATTTGTGAGCACAAATTTGTGATAAAAACTTAAAAAAAAAAATATGTGGCTTTTCAATGCATAAAAAAATCTACATTTCAGATTCAGTGAGATATGTGTGGCTAAAATTAAACAAAATAAAATTATAAATTTAAAAAATGGCATATGCTTTGAGAAACATGGATCTTAAATTAACAGCATAGAATAAACTTCAAGGTTAAATAATAATAATAATTATAATAATAATAAACAAAATTAAAAATATCTGGCTTTTTAATGCATTAAAAAAATCAAAATTTTATATACAGTGAGATATGTGTGGCTAAAATTAACCACAATAAAAATATATGTATATAAGAAAAGGCATATTTTTTGAGAAACGTGGATCTTAAATTGACAGCATAAAATAAACTCCAAGGTTTATAATAATAAACTCAATGAAAAATATGTGGCTCTTAATGTATTAACTGCAAAGAATAATTTATAAAGGAGTACTGTAATTAAAAACATTTGATTTCTAGAGTGTTGTACTCAAAAACACTTCACAAAAATAAAAAGCATGCAGAAAGAACACAAAAGGTTAAACTATTTTTTAAATGTTAAATCCATTATCCATGCACCAATTGTCACAATATTTCATATTGCACGATTTGGCCATATGTTGCAGCTTAGACCCTTTTAGGGGGAAGGACGCATTCTGGGAGATGCTATTTTAGTTACAATTGCCTTACAGTAGTTCAGACTTGATGCCTTTTGACGGCAGTAGTGGTGTCCCACCTACACGCCGGTGCATGAAAGTAGGCTAAAGCGAAGGACTCATGGCACTGAGCTGTAGCTTAAGGGAGGACGGAGAAGAGCCGAGGAGAGAGAAAAAAAAGAGGGAAAGTAAAGTGAAGCGGCTTCCTGAGCAGAACAAATGTGTTGGGAGAGACGAAATATAGGTCACACATCTCCAGCGACTCTTCCCTCCCCTCTTGCCTGTGCTGCTTCAAATCCTGCATAATTTCAAGCACAATCTATACAGGCAAAAGCTATGCTGAAATATGTATCACCAACGCACGTTCTGCTCTGTTCGGCGCGCAAACAGGCCGCTTTCATAGCTTGTTGGTCGTCTTTTATTGCGGTTTTACAGCTTCCTGCACATGATTCAAGCAGCTGATGAATATTTTAATGCAGTTGTGAAGTTCTTTGCATGAAACACCAGCAGTGGTGTGTGAAAGCTTGCCTCAGAGTTCTCTATAATCAGTGGTATCCCCTGGAAATAAAATGTATAAATTCATACTAAAATCTGCATTTTATATACTGTACAGTATTTATTATTATTATTATTTTTTTGTAGTTATTTGTCCAGAACAAAAAAGCAAATTCATATTTAATGGTGTATGTGAATATTTAATGTTGGCACTTAAGTGTCTGTGTACATACAGTTTTAAAATGGTAATTTGATTTATTAAAAGGGGGGGAAAAAACTATTCAAAGCGATGTGAAAAAAACACCCGACACCTTTGTTCAATCACAATTTTATAGTGACTAATCACATTTTTCAGTTTGTTTTCACTCACCACACCCAAGCCTAATTTCCTCCAAAAAATCATCCAAATCGAACCTGTCTGACAAAATGAAGTCACCTAAAAAAGCTGCGACAAAATGCCATGATCCAAAGAAATTCAAGAACAGATGAGACATAAAGTTAACGACATCATCAGTCATCTTTAGGACCAGCAAACCACGACGAGAGCCATAATGGAGAAAACGCGGAACAATTGCGAACCTTCTCAGGAGTGGGCGGCCTGCTAAAATTACCCAAAATGCACAGCAAGGACTCATCCGCAAAGGAACCCAGGACAAAGTCTAAAGAACTACTGGCCTCCCTCGCCTCAGTTAAGGTCAGTGTTCATGACTCAGCAATTAGAAAGTGACTGGGCAAAAATGACATCCATGGCAGAGGTCCAAGGCAAAAACCATTGCTGACCAAAAAGAACATAAAGGCTCGTGTTTTGCGAAACACATCTGAATGTTTCTCAAGACTTTTCAGAGAATGTTCTATGGAGTGACAACATGAAAGTCTAACTTTCTGGTGTAACTGTACCAACTCTCAAACATGGTGGTGGTACTGTGATGGTCTGGGATTTCTACTTCAGGACCTGGACGACCTGCTGCGATTAATAGAGGCATGAATTCCGTTCATTACCACGAAATCCGGAGGAAGAATGTTTGGCCATCAGTTTGAGACTTCAGGGTGAAGCGTATTTGGGTCCTGCATCAGAATAATGATCAAAAACACACACACACACACACACACAAAAAACGAAAACAAAATGAAGGTTTTGCTGTGACCTATTCAAACTCCTGACTTGAAATGCTGTGGCATAACCTTTAGAAGGCAGTTCATGCTCGAAAATCCTCCAGTGTTGCTGAGTTAAAGATATTCTGTAAGAGTGAGTGGGCCAAAATATCTCCACAGTGATGTGAAGATTCATTGGCAGTTAAAGAAAACACTCGATTTCAATTGCTGCTGCAGAGAGTGGCCCGACCAGTTATTAGGTATAGGGGGAAGTCACTTTTACACACAGGGCCATGTACTGCAGGTTTAGATTGTTTTCTCCCTCTTGCTAATAACAACTTTCAACTTCATTCAACTGCATTTTGCGTTTACATGTGTTATCTTTGACTAGTATTTCAATTTGTTTGCTGATGGGAAACATTTAAGTTTGACAAGCACTCTGTGAATGTCTTGTTTCTTGTATAAACATCAATAAAAATGTTAAACTGAACAAGTTGTTCTCTTTATTGTATATATATAAATGTGTTCTGCCCAGTTAAGCTAGCATAGCACTACAGCTAGCATGTACTACTTAGCAAAACGGTTGTATATTTGATGGTTGAGCTGGACAAATCTAAAATATGACATTTTTACCTGCTTTTCTTGAAAATCACAACAACAAATGATAAAACAAATGGTAAAAGTGATTCTCAACTTGCTCTTTTTTTGGGGGGGCATATTAGCGAATTATTGCTAAATGTGTTCTGCCCAGTTAAGATAGCATAGCACTACAGCTAGCATGTACTACTTAGCAAAACTGTTGTATATTTGATGGTTAAGATGGGCAAATCTAATATATTACATTAATTTTCTTGATAATCACAACAACAGATGATAAAACAAATAGAAAAAGGGATTCCCAAGTGGCTCTTTTTTGGAGGGGCGGCGTCCATATTGGCGTATTGTTGCTACTTTAGTGAAGCTTCACTGTACTCATCAAGAACGGATGTGTAGTTTGCAAAATAAAGATTCTGTCTCATGACGACTTGCAATGCAATCTCACCTATTCCTTCCATCCACCACTCCCCACAAGAGACACCATACCCTCCCCCCTCCTCCTCCAGCTGTGCACCACCCCGTTGCATGCATGCACCTATACCCCAAAGTGCACTAAAAAAAAAACGTAGAGGAAAAATTATCAATATACACAAGAGATGGAGGGGGGGGTTGGGGGTCAAGCTGTTTTCGCAAAGCCGAGCACACGTTAACAGATTTGCCTTTTAATCCAGGCCTGCCAGCCTTATGGAGCTAAAAGAGTGTCAGCTCTCGTTTGGGCCAATTTGTCTTTCTTTCAAGACTGTAGACGTGCCTCGCTGCTCTGCAGTGGCCGTAAACTAACCATCATGAACGGTTTGCTTCATATGCAAGGAGGCGGTTTTCTTAGCTTGTCTCGGGGCTTGCAACACCTGCCATCATCGCGAGAAAAAAATGGAGGAAAACGTGCAATAGCATCCTCGCGTCAACAGCAAATCCAGGCTAAACTGCGCCTAACGTATAACTATCATCGATATTTGTCTTACCTCCGTGAAAAACGCCTCCATCCTGCCTCGTCAGTCCGCCCAGACGACACACGCCGGGCCCCGGCAGAGCGCACACGCTGGCGCAAATCTCCGCGTGTTCGTTCCGAAATGAGGACGAACTAAGCGGCGCTGGATGCGTCCGTGTTCCATTCACATCATCACCATCATCATCATCATCTTCTTCTTGTGACAAATCCACGGATGGAGGGAGAGGGGCTGTAGGGGGAGGAATTGGAAAATGTCCACTACTGACTGGGATTCGTCGGAGGTTTTGCTTGCCTTCTGTGGTGTCGCGTGTGTGTGCGTGCGTGTGTGTGCGCGCGTATATGTCAAATCTGTAGTAGACTAGTGTTGTTGTTTTTCTTCTTTTTTTTTTACTTTTTACACCAAGTATATCACCTAGGCAATTACAAGACAGGACAGTAAATAAAAAGAAGGGGGAAAAAATGTGTACATTTTAAAGGAAAAAATTAATTTCACTGGTGCAAGTTTGTAATTGGATTAAAATAAAGTGGCGTAGATTTACTTCTGTAAGAAAAATGTTTTAATTTTAAGAGATGAAAGCTGCATGTATATATATATATTGGAGCACAATACTGAAGCAACTGGGTAAGCTAACATTAAAAAAAATTAATTAGTGGTAAAGAGACACATTTTATTTGGGCAAATGACGGCAGACAGAAAATGGAGTGCTGCAGCCAAGTGGAGACTGTGGAGCATAGTACAGCAGCAACAGGGTAAACTAACGTAAAATTAAAAAAAAGGACACCATCACACATTTGATCCAAGGGGAGACTGAGGGCAGCCATTAAACAGTGCACTGCACCCAAGTGGAGACTGCGGAGCGTAAAAAAAATAATTAGTGGTAAAGAGACACATTTTATTTAGGCAAATGACGGCAGACAGAAAATGGAGTGCTGCAGCCAAGTGGAGACTGTGGAGCATAGTACAGCAGCAACAGGGTAAACTAACGTAAAATTAAAAAAAAGGACACCATCACACATTTGATCCAAGGGGAGACTGAGGGCAGCCATTAAACAGTGCACTGCACCCAAGTGGAGACTGCGGAGCGTAAAAAAAATAATTAGTGGTAAAGAGACACATTTTATTTAGGCAAATGACGGCAGACAGAAAATGGAGTGCTGCAGCCAAGTGGAGACTGTGGAGCATAGTACAGCAGCAACAGGGTAAACTAATGTAAAATTAAAAAAAAGGACACCATCACACATTTGATCCAAGGGGAGACTGAGGGCAGCCATTAAACAGTGCACTGCACCCAAGTGGAGACTGCGGAGCGTAATACTTCAGCAATAGGGCAAACTAACAATTAAAAAATGTCATTAGTGGTAAAGAGACTTTTATCCAGTAGGAAACTGAGGGCAGCAAATAAACGGAATACTGCAGCCAAGCGGAGACTGTGGCTAAAGTTAATTATTTTTTTATTTTATTTTTAAATTATTGATGTAATGAGAGACTGAGGGCAGCCGGAAAATGGAGTACTACAGCCCAGTGACTTCAACCATGAAATGATGTCTACATAAGCCATATGGAGTGAGCTGTCAACAGTGAATCATTTTGTAGAAAAAACACCCCCGCCCCTTTTACACCAAATCAAAGTGGTGCCTCCCAAAACACCCCCACTCCCACATGGTGTGAAAGATGACAAAAACGACAGGGGTAAAAAAAAAAAAGAACAGCTAAAAAGGACAACATACCAGTTCCCCAAAGACATCACTTTGTCCGTCTAGCAGCCGACAGATGGTTAATGTGCACGTTAATGTGCACTTTTGATTCTAACCCCCCCACCACCACCACCCAACTCTAAGGCTGCGGGGGCCAGGTGCAGCGTCCGAAGTTGGCCCAGCAGCATGAGGCCTTGTTGGGGTGCAGCTTTGTGAAAGCTCTGCCTCCTCCCCTCTGGAGCCCCGGAGGTAAAAGTGGGGCCCTTCTGCGATGCTTATTATGTGCACAGCCTGTCTTCACGTGTACTACTCACATAGAGAAGATAAACTCAGGATGTGAAAGGATAATCTTTCATATAAACCATAAACGCTTCATGGCTTGATCGTCATAGAGAGGATAGCCCAGGTCAACAAATCCAGCAAAACTATTTCTAGGTCAAATACCGATTGAAAGAGACTCAAATAAAGCACAAAAAGTCTATATGGGAAGCTGGAAAAATAAAAACGAGCAATAAGGCAATGAAAAGTTACTGTTGTTTGGATTTGAAAAGTGAACCACTCTGCTGTTGCATTCAGATTCACTTGGTGATTTAGCAAATATAGAGTATACCTCAAAAAATCTTAAATAGTAATAATAATAAAAAAAATACTGTATATTGTATCATTCTGTATGCTGTATTCTGTTAACATTACATATTCATTTTCATGAAATGATGACTTATTTTTTAGCTAAATGAAACTTTATTTTCATGAAGTTATTACTTTTTTATTCAAGTGGGTCATTGAATAATTTAAAACAATGGGGGGCCAATTTTTGGAGTGAGGGGGTTATAAACATATTTCCTCTTTTTTGCAATTTTTTTTTTCTTTGAGTTTTTTTTTGTGGGGGGCGGGGAACCCCATTTTCCGTGGAAAATATATATCGGATGTTTATCCGCTTCTTTCAATATATTCAATAATACTCAACTGTCTGATTTTAAGTTGTAATATCACCATTCACCACTAGATGGAAGTCATGGCTTAGTTGCATTGCACCGGGTCATACTGCCCTATACTACAATGCGAGTCGGCCTAATCATTTTTTGCGTGTTAGGAATGACATTTGGCGAAAATATAATACATCAATAATATTAACATTTTTGCCCTTCATCATTTAGAGGTAACCCATCCCTGCATAGGACTTTATTTTAAGAAAGTGATGATATTTTTGTTCATAAAAAATGTGAAAAAAGTTGCATTTGAATGACAAAGCCATACAACAAATCTCCTGTTACACTTCACATAACCTGCAACCAAACTTAAGCCCCTCCCGACTGGTACTCCCGGATGTGTAAATCAAACGCAATCAGCATATTCCGCTGAAGGTCTGCGTGGAAGTCGATTCTCTAAATGCCACAGTTCGGGAGATTTTCCCGGGAAAATCCCTGCAGTGCAAAAAGACGGTGGGGGTTGCTGTGGTTGATAATTACATGGCCGAAAGCCACAAGTGCATGACAACACACACACACACACACACACACACACACACACGCACACACACACGCATACACTGTGCAGTTAAAATCTCATTACCATGACAACAGTGTGTCCCTCTCATTGGTGGATTGATAGGTTTGTTCTGTGAGAGCAGAACTTTGCTTACTCATCTGACCAGGTCAACTCTTTTTATTCACCCGCTTTCTCCTTCGTGTCTCCTTCTCCTCTTACCCTGACGCTGCATATTTGTAGTGTTTGTGTGTGTGTGTGTGTGTGCGCGTCCACAAACCGACTAAACCATTAGCTGCACCTGCACAATTTACTGTGATTCCTTACAAGTGTTATATCTAAAGACACTGTGTCCACGATAAAGTAATATCACTTATATGACTGTTTAAATGCTTTGGTTGGTGCTGCTGTATTGGTTAGCAATTTAGCTCAATGGACTATCATGGCGAGATGACAACATTATGGAGCAAATGCACATTAGAGTCTATCGGAATGCTAATACTTGTTAATTAAAAGATGCCATCTTTAGCCTACATATCAGCTTTTACCTCATTCACTGCCATTGACGGCTATAAACGTCAACAATTCATTTGAACTATTTCTATTAGTTTGAATTTTTTTTCCACTTTTGTTAACAAGAGTATGAAAACCTAGATTTTTTTAATTGTACATTTAGAACAGATATGAAATTTGTGATTAATCGCGAGTTAACTAGTGAAGTTATGCGATTAATTTCGATTCAAAACTTTAATCGCCTGACGCCCCAAATTTTTTATCTTTTCTTTTTTTTGTATTCATTCACTGCCATTGACATCAAAAATTCATTTGAACTATTTCTATTAATTTAACATTTTTTTCGCTACTTTTGTTAACAAGAGTATGAAAACCTAGAATTTTTTTTATTGTACATTTAGAACCGATATAAAATTTTGTGATTAATTGTGATTTAACTAGTGAAGTCATGCGATTATTTACAATTAAAAAATGTAATCGCCTCTTGCCCCAAATTTTTAATAATCTTTTTTTTTAATGAATTCATGGCAGTGAATGAGTTAATACTGTTGTACTAAGCGTCAGTTGGTGCTGCTGTTTTGGTTAGCAACAAAGTTCAAAGGACTATTGTGGAGAATTTCACTGTATGCTGTGGAGTGACCGCATGTCAGAGTTTAATGGAATATTACTTGTCGTTAAAAGACGCTGTCTCAGTGTAGCCTAAGATCACCTTTAATACTGTTTATGTGCTTCGGTAGATGCTGCTGTTTTGGTGAGCAATCGGGTTCTAACTTAGCTGTTTTATACTTAATGTATGTGCCACTATTTGAAAATTGTATAATATTTTCAACCTCTCATAAGGCTAAACACAGTTTAGTATTGGATCCTACCAGATTGTGCAAGTGGTAATGATGTCATAGCCAATTGGCGTATGCGTGTTACATGTGTGTGTTGCACGCACTTACAATGTCACAGCCAATCAGGTTTAGAGCCTCATAAATCTCTCATCATTTTATTCGACCCCTTTCTTTCCTTCCACTGTTGCGTTTGTTCCCTCACATTCACAGACACATCTGTTTATGTCTGCCTGAGCCATAAATCAGAGAGATAAACAGAAAATCAGTGTGAAACAAACCCAGTGGGCAAATTTGCATCTCTATATTAGCTCTTTTTTTTTGTGTATGAGCCTAAAAACACAAAGACACATTTGTTACATTTCAGTCATGGATTGTATATAAATCATGAAACTGACATGTCTTTTTCATTGTCGCATCATGTTGTGTTTACAGTCCCAATAATGGAATTGTTTCACAGTTTTTTTATTTTATATTTTTTACACATTTACAAGTAAGAGTGCTAAAAATTGAGTCTTGTCGCAGAAGTCTTGTTGAAGACGTCATGCAGTTTTTAAATTAAATGTACATCCAAATTGATTATTTAATTTTAATTAGATAGATGAACAAAAATACTAAAAATGATTCAATACATTTTAATTAATCCATTTTGGCGAGGGGGTATTTAATGCAACAAATACTGCTTAGCGGGCCAGATTAAAGATCGGAGTAACATGTATGGTACTTTGCTCATTGCTGGTCTACAAGAAATATCGAGATCCACTCATGAGATGATGTCACCTGATCTGTATGACTCATCCAGCACACACACACACACACACAAATTACATCTCTGAGGATAAAGAAGGTCATACTTGGTTTTAAAAAAAAAAATGGAAGGAACGGTTTGAATCAGTCAGATAAATGAAGTAACAAAGTAAAATATCTCTGAATGTGTGAATATTATTTATTTATTTATTTATTTATTCATTACCTTATTTATTTGTTATCTATTTTTCGAGAGACAAGCTGTCATTCGGACATTTAGTTTTTTGTTGCGCGTGCCAACATGTGATACGAACGACGTAAAAGGTTCTCACTGGTATTTATATATTCTTCATCATTGGTGGAAAGAAACGGCTATTAGCTTATTGAGCCACTGTTAATAGCGGTGACTTCTTCATTTGTCTGTGTTTTTTTTAAATTATTATTATTTTTATTATTATTATTATTATTATTATTATTATAATACTAGCCCCCTAGTGGCCAACACAGGCACACCAAGCATTGTGGACAAATTGTTTAATTTTTTACTTTCAAGTAAATCTATTATAATCATGATTTAATACAGTACAATATTATTCACTGTTGAGAGGTTTACATTAAACTAGGTCGCTATACAATTGTCAAAATTATTACCGATTAATTTGATAAGTGATTAGTTACAGATTTAATCGTTTGCTCTTCTACTCAAAATCATTTTTCGGAACTGGATCCAATGAATCGACCTGATGATGGTCCATACTCCAAAGGGTGCACTATAAAGACGATTGTTCGGGAAGGGGCGTGTCCTAATTGCCGTGTCTGAAGATAGGATGACTTCATCCTGAGGGACCCTCCCCCTTACAACACCACCACATTCAAACAACCCCCTGCTAATGTAACACCAACAACCCGTGGATTGTGTATGGCCATGACGACAGCACCTCTTTGGGTTCAAATTAGTCGATGCGGCCCCAGACCAACCCCCCAACCCCTAATTCCCGACAGACAGTCGGGTAATTTAATCAGTCTGTGACAGCCTGCAGCAGTGCACATACTCCAACACGCACACACATGCTCCACAAATCACACAGTGAACAATGACACAAGGCATGGTCATGCCAATGCAGGTATAAGTTTTTTTTATTTTTAATAATGGGTTTTTACAGTAAAGGAAGCAAAAAGAAAAAGTTTTGCTAATGAGAATCTGTTTATTCATTAATTTAGAGTTGGGCAAGAGCATTGAGGTATACTGAGATGCATCGTCATTAACAATAAAAAGAAAAGGCAGACAAGACCCCCAACAGTATTAGTTGTGGTATCTCGACTTGTAGCTGAACCAAATTATGAGTTTCATGTTTGTTTGTTTTGCGCTAACTATGGTGGCAGCGGAATTCACAAGCAACAGGTTGATAGATGTTGAACAATTCGTCTAAAAAAAAAAAAAAATTAAAAAATCAAGCACTTGCTTGTAGCTGTTGAATACCAATTACAGTTGACGTTTATGTCAAAATTGAACAAAACATAGAGAAGTACATATTTATTTATTTAGTCCGCTAATGCTAATTAATATGCTAACACATACAGTATAATGCAAAACGCTGTTGACAGGCTAACGAAGCTAGCATTAACACTGTAGTAGCTGCAAACCTTTAAACAACTTATATTTAAAACACAAATGGTACCACAAGGCATACAATATATTCTTTATCCTCTGTAAGAACTAATATAACTGCAGCTAGGTTGTGACTGTCTTCTTTTGTTTCATCATTAAAGCTACGTGTAGCGAGCAACACATTAGAAGCCTCCTTATGATTAAAGTAGCAGTATAATTATTGTCATATCAATGTTAATTTCTGTTAGTATTTGGCGTAGCATTAAGCTAATAGACTTTCGTTACTATACAGTTTGGTTGAATATTTTAAATCTAGCGAACCTGTATAATTGTGGTTTGCATTTTTAAATTCATATATTTGGGGAGTTTTATTTGAACTTATCCTCTGTTATTTGCTGGAAAACGCACCTCTTTGCTGTTTTGCTCTCAGGTGAAAATATATAAGAGTTTATCTTGGCCTCTTATTTGTAAAAGTGCACGGGCAAGCCTTCTTTTCATTTCCTTAAAGTGATGTCATATATAAACAGGTGCGAATGAATACCTTAAAATAAATGTGTTTAAGGTGCATAACTATTTTAAATAAAATATTTTTCATATGGTTCATAGATACTGTACTGTATCACAGTTTGTCACCTTTTGAGGGTGGGTCAGAAATATCACCTGCGATAACACCTGTGTTCACTCTTCTATAATGCTTCAGTTCAGGTTTTTTTTTCTTAACCAGTTAATAATGTAAATCAGTTACTTAAAAAATCTGCATAATGGTTGAAATTGTGTTGCACACTTTCAATGCTATTATCTGAACGGGGCCTAATCCCAATCTGAGCAATTTAAATGACCCCGATCAGTATAATTAAGCAGATTACAGGAGTAAGAATATCTATCCAATGCACGCACGTGCACACACACACACACACACACACACACGCACACACACACGCACACACACACACACACACACACACACACACACACACACACGCACGCACACACACACACGCACACACACAGAACAGATATGCTACATGTTGTATAATATAAAGATACAGTGAGTGGACTGCAAAATGTTCAGTGTATCCTACTTGAGGCTGTCCGCAATGATGCTTTTCATGCGTATACAGCAATGGCTGTTAAAGGGTGTAACTCAAGCAGTGTACAAAAGCCCCAGCTGTCCCACCACAAGCATACAGCATAGTAGCGCACTATTTAAATATTCAATGCAGCAAGCAGGGGGACAGAAGGTGGGTTTGACCGTGCAAACCTTAATCTCGGTAATGCTCAGTCAGCTCCTTGTTGTTTTGAGATGGGGACACCACAAGTAAATAACACATGCACAAACGGCATATAAATACACGACTATTGCAGTGCACCAAATTGACGTGTTTTATATTCACTATCACATTTTGATTCGTGAACTTTGGAACAAACTTCTTGAACACTTCAAATCTGCATTAACTACTCTATTTAAAGCTGGCCGGTAAACTTTTTTGTACTATATTATTTCTTGTTTTCGCCATCTTGCTTTTATGATGTGATTTTAAATTGATAATCTATGTGTTTGTGATTTGACTGTTTTGGTTTAACTTTTCATTTATCCTGCTTTAATGTTTCACCTTTTCATTTAATCCTGTTTCTAATCATCATTTCTTCACCTCTTTAAAACAGTACAGGTTTTTCTTGTTTGGATTTGACTTATGTATGAATTGTGTAATAAACTTGCCTGGACTTTAATTTTTTGGACCTACTGTTTAATATGCCTTTTCTTTTCCTCTATTTAAGATCAGTGTTAATTTCTAAATGTTGCATAATGTTACAGTGGTTTATGAGGATAGTAAATGTGCTTTTAAGAGATAAATCCTTTTTTTTAAATGAAGACTTGGGCCTACCATGCTACTATGCTAATGTTGTGTAATGACTGTACAGTGCTACTTGGAGAGCTAAGTACTTTTGGAGGTTGATATTCATTTGCATATACTTTTGTTCTGTTATGAAATTAAATATTACTTCATTGCCTTCACAATAATAAAATAATATAATACATACCTGTATACTGTTTTATTAAATTAGTTATTTAACATTTCATGTTTTACATGTATTTATTCATATTTATTTAGCTTTTAATCATTTATGTCAGTAAATAATTGGTTAATTTACTAACATAAATAATCACATAAAATGCTATAAAAATAGTTGTATCTATTTACTTGTTTAAAATACTTTATTAACTAACTGGTAAATTAATACTAACAAAATTGAGAAATAATTATTTTATTAGAAACACTATTTGTATATACACATTTTGATCTTGATTTTCACCTCAGCTACAAACTATGTTAATTTATCATTTTAAAATCTGAAAATAATTACATTTTACCTTACTTTATTTTACCTTATCTCATCGTCCAGGCGATGGCGGTAGTTCCTCATTGTACAATGTTTACAGAGGGCGTGTCTTAGAGGACGCACTAACACGCAACGCCCACCTTTACTTAACTTTGATTGGCCGAACGGTGACGACCTCCCAAAACACCTTTTCCGATTGGCCGGCACTCTTTGTCCGTTAAACCTTTGACAGACGCTGGCTAGTGAGGCACTTGCTAAAAAACGAAAGCTATAAGCGCGGAAGAGGGGAGGCAGCAGAATACGAAAGCAAAACATACACTGCTTGAATTCCCGAAGTGCACATTTGTTCTTTTGTAAGCAATTCGCCGCAAGTGAGAAATGCCGACTGAGTGACTCTTCACAAGGGTGTATTTTTGTGGGCAAGGCGGCCCTTTTCACTGTCAACCACAGCAACAACACCTGAACCAGTTTCACAGCTCCACCTCTCCAATATGCGGTTTGTTTACCTCCTCTTCTATAGAGCAACTCGTCAAATGTAAGACATTTTTCATATCTTTTCCATTGGCATATACTGTGCTGTGGGTTTATGCCGTCTTTGATGTATTTCCCTCCTTTCGCCATAGTTGGGAATGACGAATCTCCACAGCTGGAGGGTGGGACGCGTTGTGCTGGAATGGAGGTGAGCTTGTGCAGTAGATATAAACCAGTGGTCCCCAACCACCGGGCCGTGGGTCATTTGGTACCGGGTCGTGGGTCATTTGGTACCGAAAGAAAATAAAATGCATTATTTTTTTCGAAAATTATGTTTTATTTTGAAAAGTGGCCGGATTCTGTCTGTTACATCCGTCTCACTTGACAACTCTGTTGTTGGTGCGACGTTACGGACACCGTTAATAAAGTTGCACATGATTACACAGTAGATTTACGTTCATTATTATTGTAGAGAAAATACCACAGTTTTTTTCTTGTCATTTTATTTTGTTTTTATCAGCTAAACCTTTAGATTGGGCCGTGAAAATATTGTCAGACATTAAACCGGTCCGTGGTACAGAAAAGGTTGGGGACCACTGATATAAACAGCTTAATCAACAAAAGCCAGGTTTTTGTTATATAACATAAGTGGAAGCAGAGGAATCAGTTCAAAATGTGTTTTCACCGTTAATGTTACCGTTTTGAATAAAAATATCTATGTATATTTTCAAGAGGATAAGTAAAAAATAAATACATCCTCTAATAACTAGAATAGAATGTGTTCAAGAATTAACCGATCTCATTCAAACTTTTGTTAATGTGCGTCAACACAAACCTGCTACCACTTAAAATCCCTCTGAGTAACCCCAAATAAAGTTCAGAAGTTCTACAGTCCCTGACAAAAGTCTTGTCGCTTATCCATTTTGTAGAAACACCAGCTTATAACCTGACTTTTAATGAACCCATTGGTTTTGGAAATGGCTCATATAAAAGCTAAAACCCTCCCAAATGATGTTTAATATTCAAAAATAAATTTGCTTCACTGAAGAAATTTTGATCATTTAATGAACACAGAAAGGTCAGATTTTGGCAAGACAAAAAAGTTTTGTCGCCTACAAAAAGTCATGTGAAAATGGAACAAATAATTGACTTCAAATACAAAAAAAAAAGTTACATAACATCAGAGAATGATGTAGTGGTGCTGTGAGATCCATATCTAATATCTTGTATGACTTCCATGAGCTTGAAGGACTGCATCCATGCGGTTCGGCAATGATTCATACAAGTAATCAGGAATAGCAAAGAAAGCAGTCTTGCATGCCTCCCAGAGTTCATCAAGATTTTTGTATATTGAACATCATTTGGGAGGGTTTTAGCTTTTATATGAGCCATTTCCAAAACCAATGGGTTAATTAAAAGTCAGGTTATAAGCTGGTGTTTCTACAAAATGGATAAGCGACAAGACTTTTGTCAGGTACTGTATGTATATTTTCAAGAGGATAAGTAAAAAATAAATACATCCTCTAATAACTCGAATAGAATGTGTTCAAGAATTAACCGATCTCATTCAAACTTCTGTTAATGTGCGTCAATACAAACCTGCTACCACTTAAAATCCCCCTGAGTAACCCCAAATAAAGTTCAGAAGTTCTAGTGCGGTCTAGTCGTCTCCAGCTCACCCGTAACAAACATGGACAAGTGAATGGCGATCATCACTCATTGGTTCCTTTTTGACAATGCACACTCGTAGTTGAGCTTTCAATGCTCATAAGCAATAGTCTTAAGAGTGTACAGTACAACTCTCACTTGACTTCAGAGATACAATTTTCACATTTTGCGCAACCACTGTCTTCACTTGATGCATTATGTTTACTTCACATCATCTTTTCATTTACCTCTTCCCTCGACCCCAAACGTCCTCTTCTGGGCTGTAGTCAGTAGCTGTGGCCGCGGCGACCTAATACCGACGCCGCTCTCCCACAATGGCGCACTTCGACACGGAGTACCAGCGCCTGGAGGCATCATACAGCGACTCCCCGCCGGGCGAGGAGAACCTGCTGATGCATGTCCCCGAGGGCGCTAAATGTAAGAGAAGCATGTGAACGATTAATCATGGACTCTAATAACAATACCCAGGGATGTGATTTTTCCGCTAATTCGCGGAATTCCGCTTTTTTTATCCCCCCAAAAAAAAAAAAATTCGATTTTTTTTTTTTTTTAGTAGTTCATTGTGTATGCACATGACTCCGACAGATAACATCTTCTGCTATAAGAAAGACATTTGTGGTATGCTCTAATATGAGTTACTTTTCATTTGGTCATGATACAATTATTTGTTCATGAAATTTGAACCCCTCAACATTATTTATGTGTTAACTTAGTAATCACATTAGTTAGATATGATGATATTCTCAGTGATAGTTTTTAAAAGCAAAGGCAGTCCAATGTTTTTGAATGTGACTGATTTTGAGTTGACTAAAACTGCCATTTTATATGGGATAGTTCAATATACATTGAAAATTTATCCTGTTGTTTTGTCTATTTCTTTGTCATGTGAGTGCATTGAAAGTACTTAAAAACACAGAAAACCCATGAGCTCCGGGCCCTTGTCCCCCCACCAGGGCACTGCCCTGGACCTAGCTGGGTGCCAGCGGCCCCCAGACCCCCGGCTAAATTTTCAGATAATTTCACTTTGGTCAAATCACATCCCTGAATACCCTTAATTGACTATTTTTTTTTTTTTTTGCAGCCCAGTGGCACCACATCGAAAACCTGGACCTGTTCTTTCAGAGAATATCCTTTTGAAATTTTGGTCCTTGTTTTGCTATGTTGACGGTCCCAGGAGAGGTGTGCAAAATGGACAAAAAATTACTGTATGTAATGCAATTAGAATTTCAAGCTACAATAATAATTTTTTAAGAGGAACATTTTAATTTGAAGGTCATTTTTTTTTGACATTTTTACACTTTTTTTCATACTCAAAAGTGAATTTTTTTTTTAACTAATAGTAATAGTTCAAATGAATTTTTGACGTTTATAGCCGTCAATGGCAACAAATGAGTTAATGTGGGAAGCCGCAATAGCTGTATAAAACGTGTACTACGCTGAATTCCGTCTAAAAGGCGAATAGCTACCGTTACACCTCTGATACGTCAATTTGTGAAAAGGTATGAAAGTTGCAAATAACAGGCAGGAAGGAATACCACCCTATCCATTTGGGACCAATTCCAATTTTCCTTAACATCTTTTTACGTTTATAATTTGCATCAGAAGAATGGATTCACGTGTATGCTCCTGGGAGAGATCTTCGAGCTGGTGTACGCCGTTGCCTCTAAAATGGTTTGAATCATTTTTGTTGAATTGCCTTTCATTGGATGCGATGTTTGTTACCTGCGCAGTCAGTTGCTGTTCGTGGTGGGCTTCACCGTGTTCCTCGCCAACTGCGTGGACTACGACATCCTCTTCGCCAACAAGTTTGTCAACCACACGGAATCCTCCAAGGTCATCCTGCCCGACGCTTTTGTGCCCGTGGACGTCTGCAGTGCACGGTAGGGCTGGAAGATGAATCGATGATGTCAATTATTTCTGTTGATTTGAAACGGTTTTTTCAGCAGCTTCTGTACTTCTAAACACATCCCAGCATTTACAACATGGCTGCTAACAATAGCGTACAATGTGGTTTTGGGCCATATTTTTATTAACAATAATAATTGTTATTTTTTGTGATTACTGTAATATATTATGAGCTGGCGTGTTTTAAATAGTTCATGTCAGTGTAGGATATTCCAAATATTTTTTCTAATCACATTCAAAAGTTGTTTTTTTACTGTTCTTCATGTTTTCAAATGTTGAATAACGTAATAATTGCAATTTGACTTTTTGAACATGTCTTTTGGTTAACACATTTTACAGTAGTGTTTATTAATGTGCATTATCAAAAGTTGCCATTTTGAATATTTTTAAAGCCCCCCCCCATCTACAGTCAATTAAATGAGCACCCTCAGCCACTATATGAGGAAATATGGTAATTTTCTTTAGTAGTGTTGTTGCCGACTATGTTGGGTTTCATTAAAAGTCATATCCGAAACAACATTAATCTTGCTTCTGTAAAGACAGCAGTAGTAACAAGCTATCGATTCTGCCGGCAGCATCCGAGACAACGCATTTGTCATCTTTGTGCTAATGATCTCCGGGGTGTTTTGGCTCCATCGCCTGGTGAAATTCATCTACAACGTGTGCTGCTACTGGGAGATCCGATCCTTCTATAATAATGCCCTGAAGATGACAATGGTGAGATTATCCATTTTGTCACTAATGGCATGATTATGTTAAAAAAATACATACTTTTTTCTTCTTCCCCTTCGTGTACTAGTCGGAGCTGCCGTACGCAACATGGCAGGAGGTTCAAGCCAGGATTGTGGAGATCCAGAAGGAACACCAGATCTGCATCCACAAGAAAGAGCTGACGGAGCTTGACATATATCACCGCATCCTCCGCTTCAAAAACTACATGGTTGTTATTCTTGTTCGTGCCGTGTTATTTTGTCAGTTAAAGCTCCATGTGACCTCAGACCACTTTGCCGTCTCTTCTTTTGACTTGTGCAGGTTGCCATGGTGAATAAATCTCTGCTCCCTGTGCGCTTTCGACTCCCTCTACTTGGAGATGTTGTGTTCTTCACGCGGGGCCTCAAGTACAACTTTGAGCTCATCTTCTTTTGGGGGCCAGGTTAGTATCTTCACTGTGATTAATCGATTTAAAAAATATTCGATAGTGACAGCACTGGAATTGTTCTACCTGTCATTATATGGGACTGACATTGATAAACAAATATGTTATTTGTAATTAATTTTAATTTTTCGACCAAATTAATAAAAAATAAATAAATGTATCTACTTGTATCAAAATGTCTTCCTTGTTTTCGTCTTTCAGGCTCTCTGTTTGAAAACGAGTGGAGCCTCAAGTCCGAGTATAAGAGAGGGGGAAACCGTCTCGAGCTGGCCGACAGACTGGCGTCGCGCATCCTGTGGATCGGGATCGCCAACCTCCTTTTGTGTCCCGTCATCCTGGTGTGGCAGATTCTCTATGCTTTCTTCAGCTACACGGAAGTACGGCTTTTCACAGGCTCATCCAAACTGCAAGTTTCGAATAAACGTGACGACACATTTGTGTGTTTGTCAAGGTGATCAAGCGAGAACCCGGTTCTCTCGGAGCGCGATGCTGGTCTCTTTACGGCCGATGCTACTTGCGCCACTTCAATGAGTTGGACCACGAGCTCATGTCCAGGCTGAGCAAAGGCTACAAGGTAAGTGAGGTGTATTTGCTTATACAGTATGTTTGTTACAAACATAACTGAAAAAAATTATGATACCCAGTGGAGGGTTTGTTTAAATGTTTTGTGAAGATTGAGCCAGTAGTTCCTGAGATACAGTACAGAAATTAAAAGTTGGCCACGCCCCTTTTTTGTCAAAATGCGGGGAGATTTAGTGTTGTGCCATCATTATCAACAAGTACACCAAGTTTCATTAAAATCAAATCTGCTTGGTTAAAATTTTCAGATATATATTTTTTTTAGGTGCAATTTGGCATGGCACCTTAAAATGAAAAGAAAAGTGAAGGCTCATAAATGCATGGATTTTCACTCATGGAGGCAGCACTTCATCGCTGATTTATTTTGGTGTACGTTCTCTCACTTCTACCTCCTGTGTTCCTTTTTTTACACGCAGGCCGCATCCAAGTACATGAACTGTTTCCTCTCACCCCTGCTGACCGTAGTGGCCAAGAATGTCGCCTTTTTCGCCGGCTCCCTCTTGGCCGTCCTGATCGCGTTGACTATCTACGATGAGGACGTTCTCGCAGTCGAGCACGTCCTGTCGTCAATCACCCTGCTGGGAGTTTGCATCACAGTGTGCAGGTCGCGAGTTTGTTCCAATTAGCGGCAAAGTTATCCGCAATATGATCTCATTGTGAAGATTGGAGGTGTGTGGGATTCTCTTTGTTCGCAGGTCATTTATCCCTGATAAGCACATGGTGTTTTGTCCCGAGCAGCTTTTGCGAGTCATCCTGGCACATATTCATTACATGCCTGATCACTGGCAGGGCAACGCACACCGATATGAGACACGGGACCAGTTTTCGCAGGTCTTCCAGTACAAAGCCGTAAGTACATACGTAAGACAAACCCAGATGAAATATCGTACACCCTGGACTGGTTTCCAGCCAATCACAAGGCACAATGAGACCATTCACATTCACACCAATGGCAAATTTAGAGTCTTCATTGAACCTATCATGCATGTTTTTGGCAACCACTGAATCACCTCTTTATATTATTAGTTGCCGATTTAAACGTATCACTTTAAAAACAAATTATACAAGTTAAGTAAGGGTTAAATTAACAAAAAAAAAAAAAAAGGATTCTTAATTTATATAAAGGCTCGGTGGACCCAATTAACTAATTTGCTCCCAAAAACGTATAAATATGTTCTGTTTTAAGTGTCCCAATGACGTATTTATAAGTTTTTTTGTTTTGTTTTTAAATGCTAGAGCATACCGAAGGCTTTGATGCAGCCTCTCAACTGCAGAGAACGGTTGAGGAAAGGGTAGTTATTACAAAAACGGCCAGCAGGTGGCAGCAGAGCAAAAGAGATCAACTAGAGCCATGTTGAAAAAAAGGTCACATTTCTAAATATATTTGCGAATAATGATGAAACTTAGCTATATTTTAATGCTGCAAAACGGAATCAGATAGAAATATGCTTTTTTTTCCTGTAAAAAGAGGAGACTCTAATCTTTATTTTGGTAGGTAGAACACAATATTCTGTGGGCCTTGCAAAATCAGTCAAAATCCAGTACAACAGCCGGGAGTGAAGGGGGTTGCTTCAGTAAAAATGGCTGGGAGTGAATGAGTTAAAGACTTGAGCAGTGTATGTGGCACGTAGGTCATACCTTGCCCACCCCTACTTTATACGTTCATTTTGTTATTCTATGTTTGTTTTTTTCTTGTAGGTGTTTATACTAGAGGAGCTGCTGAGTCCAGTGGTGACTCCCATTATCCTCATCTTCTGCCTGAGGAGGAAGTCGCTGGAGATCATTGACTTTTTCCGGAATTTCACCGTGGAGGTGGTGGGTGTGGGAGACACTTGCTCCTTTGCCCAGATGGACATCAGGCAACACGGGCACCCTGCGGTAAGGGTCTTTGCCTCTGGGCCACTGCATGACGGGCACCTGGTCTGGAGTATTGGGATCAAACCATCTATTTTGAACATTTAAAAAAAAGTCTTGGTCATATTTAAAATCGTATACTAGCCTGAGTAGCCATGTCAGGATTTTCCAATAGAGATCCTGACGTCACGTGACTTTATTCATCAATAAAAATCAACTAATCAGTAAAATTGTGCGTCTGCCTCCACAGTGGATGTCCGAGGGGAAGACTGAGGCATCCATCTACCAACAGGCGGAGGACGGTAAGACGGAGTTGTCCCTGATGCACTTTGCCATCACCAACCCGCACTGGCAGCCTCCCCGCGAGACCACGCACTTCATCAGCCAGCTGAAGGAAAGAGTTCAGCGAGAGGCCACCGGACCTCCCTCAGACGCGCATCCGCTCTCATTCTCGGAATCTGAAGTACATGTTGTGCACTTGAGCATCATCATGTTGACAAACCGCCCACTGATTTGATATTTTTTCCCCTCCTCCCCTTTTAGCCGAAGAGCCTGATTGCCAATCTTTTGGTGGCGCCGTCCACTCTGGCCTCTGTTCATTTTGGCCGGGATGGTTCATTTAGCGGTCACGCTGCAGCGACCAGCGACGCCGTGGCGGCCTTGCGCTCACTTTCCCCAATCAGCAGCAGTCTTCACCTGAAGGGAAGCTACAGTGCGGCTTACAGGACTGCGGCTCACGCCTCCGCCATGAGCAGGACCATGGCAAGCTCTGGGTATGACTAATATATATAAAAAAAATTACATGATAAGCATATTCACAGGTCGACAATTGGGAATTTGCATAGTTACCCTTCCATAAGGAATGGCTTGAACAAGATGTAAAGCACAGAAAATGTTACATTCTTGCTGTCGACAGAAGTTGACATCATAGTTGCTCAGGGCTCAGGCAATAACCAATCACAGCTCACCTGTTTTCTAAGGCTAAGCTGTGGTTGGTTGTTACATTTGAGCAACGTTGACGTCATCTTCAGTCGACAGCAAGTGGCAAAATGGCCGCCTTCTGATATTGATAAAAGAACTGCTGGATTTTGCTGCTAAACTCCTATTCCACTAACGCAATATTAACCAGAATACTGTAGACTAGTGGGGCTGTATAGAACATATTGTCAGTAATTTATTTTTATTTTTTGGGGGTGGTGGGGCTTTTCCTTTAAGATAATGAAATGCATTTCTACAAATAAATGGCGCCTTTCTAACTTCCTGGTACTCATTGTACTCCCTGGCTGCTCCATGATTAAATCCAGTCCTCAATCACCAAATAAGTCATTTTGCTCTATTAAATTTTGTAATCTGTTTCTATTTGCAAAGGACGGATGCCCGAACCATGAGCTCAGGCAGCAGCGCGTGGGAGGCTCAACTCACCAGTTTAGTCTTGTCCGAGTACGCCTCCACGGAGATGAGCATCCATGCACTTTACATACATGAGGTAACTGGAACAATTTTTCTTGAACGTCGCCCATTTTGTGCCCCCTCCTATATTAGTCAATTGCCACCCAAAAGTGCGTGTGACATCATTGAGAAAATGTCTACTCTTTTTTTTTTTTTTCTTCTTCTTTCAGTTACACAAACAGCAATCCCGCGGCGATGCGCTTTCACGCCACACGTGGCACAGGCAGGAGAGCGACGAGAGCAGCGACAGCGTCCCGGACGAGGTGAAGAGCGTGTCCGGATCCCGCTACAAACACTTCCCCCGCTCGCACACCTTCCCTACCTCCGTGCCCAGTCCCACTGCCATCCCCTCTTCAGCTTCCGAAGGCGCCGCCGCCGCCGCCGCCGCCGCCACGTGCCCGGACGGGTCGTCATCGCAACAGGGTGGCGGCAACCAGCGACCATACAGCGGTAACTAGCATGACGTTTTTTTTTTTTTTTATGTTTGAAGATTGGTATTATGATTGAACTGATTTTAATACATTACATCACTACTGGGAGAAGCAGGAATGCATTAACATTTTCTTTCTGATGAAAACTCATTATTTTCTTCAAAACGACAGAATGTTCAATACAGCTTGTGTTTTTCATCTCATATAAATGTAACACTTTTAACAAAGTCCCTGTGCTTTCCCCTCAGATACTTTATATAAAGGGAGGAAGGTGACGCGGTCCGCCCGTGTGCCGATGGGTGGCTGGGCAGAAGAGTCGCAGCAATTGGCACCACGCCGCCACGAGTCACTACCGGAGGAGAGCTCCGAAGACGAGATGCCACCGCACATACACAAGGTAGCTTTGCAAAACTGCAACATGGCCTTAAAACATGGGCACAAAGAGACGTTCTCCGTTTGAATGTTTTTTTTTTGTGTGCACCATATTTATCTACCAGTATTAGCAAATGTGTTCAAGTTCTCAGCCAGTCAGGACGTGCTGACTCTTCGAAGCTATACTTACATTTTGAAGGACAGCATGTATCAAAGTAATTGAATCAGAATGGTGTGAAGAAACCTAGAAATAATCTGACATCTCTGTTGCTTTTATTTCAGGTTTGTTAGCTACTACATTGAATCAACCAGTGGATTCCTTCCCTCAGACACCTAAACGCACCACCTTTGACTTGACGTATCTCCTGGACTCTGATACAAAGAAAAGAATTATGTATCAGAATGCACCCTGAATTGATTATTGGGTCTAACATTGATTTATCGTAGGGGTCTGATTAATTGAATAATAATCTTCCTATGGTTTTACTACTGTACAAATTATTTTAGACACTAAAAGGGAAATAATGTGATTTTCTTACTATTTTTTTAAAGAATGAATATACACTATTCACAAAAAAGTCTGTCCAAGTAGGTCAAAACACACAAGGAATTTGTCTCTGATAGTTTGAGCTATAACCTCAACAAATTAACTTAATTTGACTTTTAACTCATTCACTGCCATTGACGGCTATAGACGTCAAAAATGTATTTGAACTATTTCTATTAGTTTAACATTTTGTTCCCACTTTTGTTAACAAGAGTATGAAAACCTAGAATTTTTTTTTTTTGGGGGGGGGGGTATATTTAGAACAGATATAAAATTTGTGATTAATCGTGAGTTAACTAGTCATGTGATTAATTACAATAAAAAATTTCAATTGCATGACGCCGCTAATTTTTAATAATCTTTTTTTTTTAATCGCTTCAGACAATTAAATTTTTTAATTGTAATTAATCGCATGACTTCAATAGTAAAAACATGTTAAACTAATAGAAATAGTCAAAATGAATTTTTGTTGTCGATAGCCGTCAATAGCAGTGAATGAGTTAAAATGCACTTGTCCAACTGTTCAATGTTTCAGTGACTTTTCAACTTTCTGTTGTTCAACAAGAAGCAATTCACAACAGGTCATTTGAATCATGGATTGACCTAACATTTTCTGGTTTAAAGAGAATTGGTATTTAAAAAATCTTGTCATGTTGGTCACATTTTGACATGAAATCAAGTCAACACCTGTATATACAGTATATCATTACAATATGCGCTGACTCAAACTTGCAGGTTAAGCACTAATACATCACATACAATTCATCACCTTACACATGTTGCATTACATGGTTCAGGTTCTGTGCTTATTTAAAAAATAAAGGGATGGGTAATGTGCACATACTCTGAAAAAAAACAAACAGATTTAAGTGGTTTTCGCTGCAACCATCATGAACTTTACAAAAACACTGATGTCATATGAACTTTGCTCAGTGTTAATAAGTCCATCAATGCTAACCAAGAGAAGAGCTGTTAGTCCAGCCAGGGGTCTCAAAGTTCGCCGTCTAGGGTCATTTGCGGCCGTAGTAAGATTTTTGTGGCCTCTACTTGACATCAAAGTTTAATGTTAATGCCGTAGCTGTGCTCAGGCTCATGACAGCTTTAGGCACAATGTAATTATATTCACAAGTGACATCTAGTGGAAGGAAAAGCTATTCTGTTGCTCAGTCCTGTTTTTTTCAAAAACCTACCATGAAGAAGAGTTCGTGACAAAAACGGCCAATTTCAAGAAAAAGAAAAAAAAAAAACAGGATTCTAAATGTTGATTTCAAGTGCCAACCTGCGTCTTGAATGTGCAGAGAGAGTTGCTATACAAAACCTACCATGAAGAGTTCGTGACAAAAACGGCCAATTTCAAGAAAAAGAAAAAAAACAGGATTCTAAATGTTGATTTCAAGTGCCAACCTGCGTCTTGAATGTACAGAGAGAGTTGCTATACTCAAGAAATCAGACGCCATTACTCAACTAGATATGAAGGTGTACGCAAAGTACCAGGGAGCCGATTGCGTTCTGAACTGTAATGTTCTCAACTATTATTGATAAAAAAAAATTAAAAACTCTCCAGTGGCCCTCCGCGTAGGTTGAGTTTGAGACCCCTGTGTCCACGTAGCAATAGCGGCATGTCTCGACTGTCACCAATT